>NC_079230.1:5712332-5772332 GCF_029633865.1 Lampris incognitus | reverse complement strand
GAGGGTGTACCGTAAACACTAAGCTAACAACTCTGGGGAGGATGTACCGTAACGCTAAGCTAACAACTCTGGGGAGGATGTACCGTAACGCTAAGCTAACAACTCTGGGGAGGATGTACCGTAAACGCTAAGCTAACAACTCTGGGGAGGATGTACCGTAAATGCTAAGCTAACAACTCCGGAGAGGGTGTACCGTAAACACTAAGCTAACAACTCTGGGGAGGGTGTACCGTAAACACTAAGCTAACAACTCTGGGGAGGATGTACCGTAAACGCTAAGCTAACAACCCCGGGGAGGATGTACCGTAAACGCTAAGCTAACAACTCTGGAGAGGATGTACTTCCCTTCTTCTGATTTGGGCTGCGAATGACTTCAGCAGACGTCCAGCAGTTGAGCTAAGCGAGGCTAAACTCGCCGGTCAGCGTACCTTCAGTTTGTCTGACTCTGTAAAGAGGACAACATAGTAAAAATGTAAAAAAGAAAGAAAGAAACCAAACTACCCCTTTAAACGGATGAGGTTCAGGCTTTTGTCGGTGTGTCTTTTAATTGTGTATTTGGCGATGTGGCTAAACGCCCTCTGTACAAACAACAGACAAAAACAAAGTGTGACATAAAAAGGCAGATACTGTAATACACCGGCTAATATATAAAGCCGGGGAATTACACACGGGACATCCAAATATAATTTTAGGGTCTTTATTCTGATACTAAAAATATGGGTAGACAAAAGGTAAGGGGTTCACAACATCCCACTTTAGCTCTGTGGGTGTGAGAGGGGTTTTTTTGGAGGGAACAGCCGTTTCAATTCAATGCAGCTCGAAATACAAAAAAAAAATATACAAATACAATAAGCACGGCAGTGGCAGCTTCTGTGGATGAACATAAACAGCATTATACACCACTCTTGGTATTCACAACTGAAAATACAATGAGAAAATATAAAAATGAAACAATCTCCATTACACCGTTGCATTAGCATTAGCCTATTGCCTTGAAGTCTACAACAGCGAAATCAATTAGCTAACTCTTGTTCTTATGCACAAACATACATATGCAACTCGAAGTCATACAAACTAAACTCTTATCGTCCGACTCACATTTGTAAACGGTTTTAACAAACCTCGAAGGTTGAAAGCTCGTATGGCGGACACAAAACCCTCGCCATCATCTGGTCTGCAATTGTTCGCCTCCTCTGCTCTGCATGGTCCAACAAAACGTGGCCACACCGAACATCGTTCACTTCCGGGCAGCGTGATGGCGTCAGCGATACGCATCCCATTCTTAAAGCAACAGTAGCATAAATGTCGATATAACAGAAATAGGGACTTGAATCGTGGTTTCCGAGTTTATAAGGATTTAAATGAATTTCTTTACTCTAATACTCCTTTACCACCGGGTTACATATATACAGATATGAATATACTAATATATACAGATGCCGGCGCGCACTGGGGAGGTTTGCAGCCGAGTGTGAAATGGCCGGGATGAGAGTCAGCACTTCCAAGTCTGAGGCCGTGGCTCTCTACAGGAAAATGGTGGATTGCTCCCTCCGGGTTGGGGATGAGTTGTCGCCTCAAGTGAAGGAGTTCAAGTATCTCGGGGTCTTGTTCATGAGTGAGAGTAGGATGGAGCGGGAGATTGACAGGTGGATTGGTGCAGCATCAGCAGTAATGCGGACGTTGTACCGGACCGTTGTGGTGAAGAGGGAGCTGAGCCGGGAGGCAAAGCTCTCAATTTACCAGTCAGTCTTCCTTCCAACCCTCACCTATGGTCATGAGCTTTGGGTAGTGACCGAAAGGGTGAGATCGCAGATACAAGCGGCTGAAATGAGTTTCCTCCGTAAGGGTGTCTGGGCTCAGCCTTAGAGATAGGGTGAGGAGCTCGGACATCCGGAGGGAGATCGGAGTAGATCCGCTGCTCCTTCACGTCGAAAGGAGCCCGTTGAGGTGGATCAGGTATCTGATTAGGATGCCTCCTGGGCGCCTTCCTTTGGAGGTTTTCCGGGCACGTCCAACTGGGTGGAGACCCCGGGGTGGACCTAGAACTCGCTGGAGGGACTACATGTCCAATCTGGCCTGGGAACGCCTTAGGATCCTTAGCTCCCGGAGGAAACCCACGCAAGCACAGGGAGAACATGCAAACTCAACACAGAGGATGACCCGGGATGACCCACCAAGGATAGACTACCCCAGGTCTCGAACCCAGGACCTCCTGGCTGTGAGGTGAACGCGCTAAACCACTGCGCCAACGTGCCGCCAGCAATGTATTATCTGTATGGTATATCCTGCTTGTTTACATGTTTGAAATAAATCATCATTCATTCACAGAGGACGTCATTTTCTGCGACACCTTCGAAAACACACATAGAAACAAAACCAAGCCCGCCTCGGTAGTCACCCAAGGGTTTGATGTGAATCTGCCAATGAGCAGAACAGTGACCGTGCCAGCAGCCAAGTATAGACAGTACAGACAGCAGCTCATCACTGTGTAGGACGACAAACGGAACAACATAATCACAGTGGGCCGCACGCGTCCACAGGGGGCGGCGGTGGGCACCGGGTCCTGTCAGCAGACCACAGGTGCCCATTAAAATGCCTGTGTGTGTGTGTGTGTGTGTGTGGCAAAGGGTCGCAGAGTGATGAGTATGAGTCAGGATAAACGCTCGGGCTGTGGGAGACAGGAAGATGAGGGCTGTTGGCGTAACTGTGAATAAAGTTAATTTTAGAAACACAGCAGCTGATTGGTGACTCAGAAGAGGCCTCGGCACAAGTATCTCTCACTTCACCATGACGGGTGTGTGTGTGTGTGTGTGTGTGTGTGTGTGTGTGTGTGTGTGTGTGTGTGTTCTTATACCTCTATTCTTATTAGGACCAGGTTGAGTTGAGATCAGAGTGGGAAAATTTCATCTGGTCCTCACTTCAGACTTCAGGTCTGTTTTGGGGTTAGGACCTGGTTTTGGGGTTAGGACCTGGTTTTGGGGTTAGGACCTGGTTTTAGGGTTAGGACCTGGTTTTAGGGTTAAGGTTAGAATTCAGATCAGGTTAAGGTTAGACGTGTAGTTACGATGGTTAAGGTTAGGGTTAAGGACTAGGGAATGAATGTAGTCAATGAGGGTCCCCAGAAGTATAGGGCGACATGGTGTGTGTGTGTGTGTGATCTTGGTTTTGCTTTGTTTCTATTTGAAGCTCTGACTCGAAAACATTAACAAGTGCTGCCGATACAATGACAACTTGCAAATGACTCACTGCCTGTGCTGCGCTTCTGACGTACAGGAAGTCGCTCCTGTTCTCACAAGTTAACCGATTTGGTACTCGAACTTTTAGATCTTAATTCTCCCAGATCTTTCTCGAATCGAATGACATTACCCCGGGTACTAGTCTCGTGATGACTTTTGGAGCGATTGTGTATTTGTCGCAGTATTTACGCGGAGACGCAAATGCACGCCACTGTCCTGACGACACGCGGACTGCGCCTTTAACAAACGTCTGTCTGAACGTCCGGATGTGACGTCATCGGTAAGTTCAACAGCCAGTTAGTTTCAAGGGGGCTACTAAGCTAGCGGCGGGGGATCGGTCGATCAAATATTTACCACACACTTTGTTTTGTATACAGTGGAAATAAACACCGGTAGAAATATTACGAAAACAGAGAAAAGACAAAACTAGCCAAGTGATTATCCAGAGGAACAAGTTTCGTGTAGCAGACGCTTTTATCCAAAGTGACGTCTGAGTTAATACAGCGCAAGGAGGATCTAGTCAGCAGGACACAACGCCAGTGAGGGCCAAAAAAAACCCAAAACAGGTTCGAGTCCCATAGGACATACTAGGTGTCAACACACAGTGCACAAAGGCAATAGCATAGCATTTGGTGCATAGCAGTGAATTATATATATATATATATATATATACATTTTTTTATAACTTATATATTTTTAACTTTTTGGTGGGGAGGGATTTTTCTCCCCTTTTCTCTCCAATTGTACTTGGCCAATTACCCCACTCTTCCGAGCCGTCCCGGTCGCTGCTCCACCCCCTCTGCCGATCCGAGGAGGGCTGCAGACTACCACATGCCTCCTCCCGTACAGGTGGAGTCGCCAGCTGCTTCTTTTCACCTGACAGTGAGGAGTTTCACCAGGGGGACGTAGCGCGTGGGAGGATCACGCTATTCCCCCCAGTTCCCCCTCCCCCCCTGAACAGGCGCCCCGACCGACCAGAGGAGGCGCTAGTGCAGCGACCAGGACACATACCCACATCCGAGTTCCCACCCGCAGACACGGCCAATTGTGTCTGTAGGGACGCCCAACCAAGCCGGAGGGAACACAGGGATTTATAGATTTTTTTAATATTCTATATATATATTTTAATATATTTTTTTATAATTTTATTTGAAATGATGGTACTGAATATTTCAAATATGGTGCAGGTTAATATATGGTTTTTCATACTGGTTTCTAGAGACAGACAGACAGACAGACAGACAGACAGACAGACAGACAGACAGACAGACAGACAGACAGATAGATAGATAGATAGATAGATAGATAGATAGATAGATAGATAGATAGATAGATAGATAGATAGATAGATAGATAGATAGATAGATAGATAGATAGATAGATAGATAGATAGATAGATAGATAGATAGATAGATAGATAGATAGATAGATAGATAGATAGACAGACAGACAGATAGATTGATAAGACAGACAGGCAGATAGATGATAGATGGATGGATGGATGGATAGAGATGTGTGCGGCGGTGCTGCTCGGTGACAGGGTTGTGTTACAGTGACCACAAGAGGACGGTTGCCTTCATTATTGCTGAAGCAGCTTTAGACAGGAACTCATAACACGGGTCATTTCATGCCTTGCTCTGGGCTGATGTGTGGTTTCCATCACGTAAAACAACGTCGGTTAAGGTAAACATGAACTCTGACCTCTCCGGAAGTCACCGGGGAAGTGTGTGTGTGTGGGGCGGGGGGACCATATAAGAACATTTCGAATTTGTGTTACGGGGCGTTTCCGAGTAAATGGAAGTACTAAAGCTGAGTCAGATCTCGTCTTCCCCCTCGTTGACCTGCTCTGATGGGGTTTCTCCGTGTCACCCTCAGAATGAGGTCCAATAGTGCAGTCGATGAATCAGGGCAATTAGCAGTGTGAGCTTTTTTCTTAATTGGTAGAAATCAATTGTCACTTAGCCATTGATTTGCCTTGTAACCCAGTTACTGGCTCGCTGCAGGCTGCTTTCTGAGGTCAACGATGGTGTAGACGTGTTGGTGTGTGTGTGTGTGTGTGTGTGTGTGTGTGTGTGTGTGTGTTCATCAAGAGACTAAAATCATAAACCCCTTTCCTGGTGGGGACATTTCCTTGGTCCCCATGAGGAAAAGGGTGGTTTCTGGGCGGGGTTACAGTTGGGCTTCTGGTTCGGCTTGGGTCGGGTATGAAGGCTAGGGTTAATATTATGGTTGAGGTCAGGGAAACAGAATTTGGACCCTAGGGCGTCCGGGTAGCGTGGCGGTCTATTCCGCTGTCTGCCAACACGGGGATCGCCGGTTCGAATCCCCGTGTAACCCCCCGGTCTGGTCGGGCGTCCCTACAGACACAACTGGCCGTGTTTGCGGGTGGGGAAGCCGGATGTGGGTGTGTGTCCTGGTCGCTGCACTAGCGCCTCCTCTGGTCGGTCGGGACGCCTGTTTGGAGGGGGGGGAGGGGGAACTGGGGGGAATAGCGTGACCCTCCCACGGGCTACGTCCCCCTGGTGAAACTCCTCACTGTCAGGTGAAAGGAAGCATCTGGCGACTCCACGTGTATGGGAGGAGGCACGTGGTACACAGGGAAAACCGCAGCGTGTCTTTTTTCCAGCGTTAATATTATTTTCCTCTAAAACAGTCATTTTTAATCATTTTGGACTGTAATTCTCACCTGCGGCCGCTAGAGACAGCAAAGATACGGAGGAAATCCTAGGAGTCATACAGCGTAACCACGCCCACTAACGTTTCTGCCGCCATTGCAGAGGGGGTGGAGCAGCGACCGGAACAGCTCAGAAGAGCGGGGTAATTGGCCGGGTACAAGTGAGGAGAAAAATGGGGGACCCCCCCCCCTCCCAAAAAATTTATTTTGACTCTAACCCAATGTTTTTTTTTTTGTCCCCACAAGAATGGATAAACAAAATTGTGTGTGTCTGTGTGTTAACGGTCCCATAGCAACGCTTTGGTAGAGAGGGTAACCCAGGATTGCGCCTTACTTCCAAGCGTTGAAAAAGTCGGCGTTCCAAAATACGTCATTCCATCCATCCATCCATCCATCCATCCATCCATCCATCCATCCATCCATCCATCCATTATCCGAACCGCTTATCCTGCTCTCAGGGTCGAGGGGATGCTGGAGCCTATCCCAGCAGTCTGGGATAGGCTCCAGCATCCTGGGTGGCAGGCGGGGAGACACCCTGGACAGGCCGCCAGGCCATCACAGGGCCCACAGACACACACACACACACACACACCTAGGGGCAGTTTACTACAGCCGATTCACCTGACCTACATGTCACCTGACCTACATGTCACCTGACCTACATGTCACCTGACCTACATGTCACCTGACCTACACGTCTTTGGACTGTGGGAGGAAACCGGCGCCCCCGGAGGAAACCCACGCAGACACGGGGAGAACATGCCAACTCCACACAGAGGACGACCCGGGACGACCCCCAAGGTCGGACTACCCCGGGGCTCGAACCCAGGACCTTCGTGCTGCGAGGTGACCGCGCTGACCGCTGCGCCACCGAAAAGTCATTCCTTAATATTTAGAAATGAACCGACAGCCTCCTCTAAAATGCCACTAACCCCACTAAGGGCCCGTGGTCAAACGTGTTCCCATACTGGCTTTGTTTTAATCGACTGCCCTGCAAACAGAAATGGTGCACATGTCATTTTGCAGTGGAGGCTGACCCGGGACTCGGAGGTCGAGGCGGGGCCTGGCCATGAGTGACACGTGACATTTGATGACATCATGTCTTGTACATGAGCGCTTTGGGTGTCTAGAAAAGCGCTACATAAACGTAATGTTGATGATGATGATGATGGTGATGATGATTATTATTATCATATTAACGTGCCGCCGGCAGGGGACACTGCTCGTCCACGGGAGCGTTAAAAGAGTCCATGTCACCGTTTAGTCAGGACACACGAGAAGACTGCAAGGTGAAGCATTGTACTCTCTGCAACGCCTCCCAGTGTCAGGCCTGCCATCACACACCTCCTACTTGCATCCAGGCGACACACACACACACACACACACACACTTGCTTCAAAATTAGCACTTCATCCCACACTACTAGTTCACAGTCTATATCAGTGGTGTTCACTGATGTGCCATGGGGGGTCCATCTGTGTGTGTGTCTGTGTGTGTGTGTGTGTGTGTATGTGTGCGGTTTATATATTTCCAGCCCAACACTGCTCCAGCTGATTTCACCGATTAGTCCTCCTTTCTGATCGTAATTGTGTCAATTAGTAAAATCAGCTTGTGTAGTGTTGGGTTGGAAAGATAGCACACACACACAGACCTCAGTGGCACATCAGTGAACACCGCCGGTGCTGAAGACGGGGGGAAGGGGGGGGGTCCTGGGGTACATGCGACCACGTGAAGGCCACCAGGCCGTAAAGTGAACTCTTGATGGCGGGTGACAGAGGACGGCCGGCTGATTTAGTGCGCCCCCCTCTCAGGGAGGACCGGCGCAGCAGCAGCAGCGAGGAAGCGGGAGCATCAGCCGCTCCCACGCAGGCAGGACGGCGCTTCAGGTTCGGCGTTGCGTAACGAGGCACTCGTGAGAGATTACGCCTCACTCTGCCCCGAGAGGAGGAGGCACGAAACGGCCCGAGACTGCTCACCTCGTCTGAGTGGCTGCTTTCACTCCGCCGTCTGTCATAACAAACCGGTCCGGCCTTGCTTTGTTAAAGGGACAGGACGCCCTTTTACACCTTTGTGATGACACACACAGCCCCCCCCCCCAAAAAGAAGAAGAAGGTTATTTGGAGTCACGCTGGGGAGGATTTTCATGTGCCGCACCTTTGTGTGGATTGTTGATTTGAATTATTTTGATTTTTTGTTTTTTTGTGGCATTTCCTCCCCCCTCCTCCAATTGTACTTGGCCAATTACCCCACTCTTCGATGCTCCGCCCCCTTCTGCCGATCCGGGGGGGAGGGCTGCAGACTACCACGTGTCTCCTCCCATACATGTGGAGTCACCAGCCGCTTCTTCTCACCTGACAGTGAGCAGTTTCACCAGGGGGGCGCAGCGCGTGGGAAGATCACGCCCCCCCCTTCCCCTCGAACAGGCGCCCCGACCGACCAGAGGAGGCGCTGCTGTAGCGATCAGGGCACACACCCACATCCGGCTTCTCCGCAGACACGACGCCCGAGCAAGCCGGAGGCAACGCACGGGGATCCGGACCGGCGATTCTCGTGTTGGTAGGCAACGGAACAGATGAACGTCCAAACTTCAACCACTGTTGACTTGACTGCCGCCATTACTAATGTCACGTGACTTCCGTTAACAGTTTAGTAATGTCGCCTCAACATTTACGCATTTTATAACAACTCATAGCAGCGTCATCCTTTCACCCCCGCCCCCCCCCACAAGAAAAGACAACAGGGCAGCGTTGAGACGCTCACACAGCATCGCCCCAGTCTGTCCCACCAGCCGAATAACGAGCTAGCTAGCGGCTAGCTAGCCGCACTAGCTAGCGGCCAGAAGTCGCCTGCGGTTTAACGGACATGAAACAGTTTGACGCGTCTTACCTTTCTTCCGTCACGTCGGACCAGCTCGCACCCCCCCCCCCCCATGGCAACGTGTACTTCTATTTATTCATTCATTCATTCGTTTCTCTACCGTCTCACCGAGCACAGCTTCGCACCGTGGCCTGGTCCTGCGGAACGTAATGACGTCATCGGGGAGGCTGACCTGCGCGATCGCCGGTCGATTAAACCGCACGCGTGAATAGCCTCCCCGCGGTCAGTCCGTGGGCTCCGTGGCTCGTATTTTTTTCGCGACGCAACTGTCGACAAACCCCCCCCCCGCGCGCCTGCCAGCAGACAAGTTTCATGTTGTACATATCAAGTTACGTCCGCAATGATGAGGATGAGTCCGGACATAACCGTAGTCCACTGACTTCCGGTTTCTACCGCAGCGGTCATACCAGTTTCCTGTTTGTTGGCGCGCGCTGTTGACAATGGCATGTTTTTTCGTGACACCTGCAGGATTGACCGCGGATAAATGTCAACCACGTGCACACAACTGTCGACAAACTTCCCCCCCCCCGCGCGCCTGTCAGCAGACGGGGGTGGGACAAGTTTCATGTTGTACATATCAACTTACGTCGGCAACGATGAGGATGAGTCCGGACATAACCATAGTCCACTGACTTCCGGTTTCTACCGCAGCGGTCATAACAGTTTCCTGTTTGTTGGCGCGCGCCGTTGGCAATGGCATATTTGTGGCGACGCCTGCAAGATTTACCATAACTTGACACGCACAACTTGAAACCTTTCACCCGTCTGCTGGCAGGGCGCAGGTGAAAGTTTGTCGACAGTCGTGTGTGCGTATGGTTGACATTTATCCGTGGTCAGTCTTGCAGGCGTCACGAAAAAAAACACGCCATCGTCAACAGCGCGCGCGCCAACAAACAGGAAACTGGTGTGACCGCTGCAGTAGAAACCGGAAGTCGGTGGACTACAGTTATGCACAGAGTGGATTGCATCAGTTGGCGCTCACGGCTAATATGCGGCTAACATGGATATACCTCCTACCGACCGACCGGGAAAAGTCTGTTGGAGCGAAACGAACGCCAACGCTGCTTCAACTTGGAACTGGAAGAAATCCAAGAAGGAGGAAATCCAGACGCGCAGACCTGCCTCACCCACACGCCGACACGCCAACTCCCGATGGAGGAAAGTCAAGGTAATTTTGAGGGGAAATTTCTCATCAAGTACGAGCAACTCCTCGAATCAGCCTGAGGGGGGGGGGGGGGGGACAAGCTCCCAAAATGAAGTGAGGCAAAAAAAAAGAAATCTCCCCCGTGTAACTTAAAGCACCTTACCTTCTGCCAAGGTGTCAGCAGGTAGACCTGGTCTGTCAGGGTCTTTCTTCTTCTTGTTCTTTTCCCCCCCAATTAAGCGCCCCGGATGGTTAAGTGGTCATGTATGGAGGCATGGAGAGTCGTCAGCCGCACGTCTGGCTCCGGGTGCCATACTGAGAGAGAATGCGCAGCGTGGCGACAAAAGGCGGAGGAGCGCATTTCTAATTCTCTGTGCATCTGAACAGTCTCACACTCACACAGTGGGAGAGAGTCTCCCCCTCCCCCCCCCCAAGTCTCCCCCCTCACAGCTTTCACTTGGTAACTCCTCTCACGTTGCCTCCTCGTCAGGAAGTTTCAACAGAGGGGGGAGGGGGGCAGTCCTGCCAATTACTCTTGTTAATGGGAAAATGGGAGTGCGCGCGCGCGTGCGGCGCGCGCGCGTCTTTGAGTCCAGCGTGTTCGTCATCGTCAATGCGGCATTAATTTCCGTCATATTCATCTTAGCAAGTGACAACTGCGGAGGTACCAAGTAGGTTGTGAGCTGTTGCATCCAGGGATAAGGGGACCAACGGAAACTACTTGCTCGTTGCTTGGTAACGACCGGCTGCAAATTCCAATGCAGGAACATGTGAGTCTTAACATGCAGGAATTCGGAGGGTCCCACCCCCCTGTCCCGTTAGAAATTACACGATAGTTAGACGTCACGGGTGGCGCAGAGTTGTCTGGGACTGTACACACGGATGCATGTACAAACGCATCTGGGCTTGAACTTGAAAGTTGGACGCTGCGCTTCTGACAGGCAGCCGCGTGTTATTCTCGCTGTGACCACTAGAGGGCGCCACAGTCCGTGTGGTCTGAGAGAGACTCTACAGCGAGTCTCTCAGTATTCCCGGGGGGGCGCTGAGTCCAAAAGCACCTGGATGTCAAAAATGCCTGCATTTTCAGTACTCCTGAAACAACACACGAATAAGAGGGAGAAACGTTTCCTGTTAAATGCGGAGACCACCAGGGGAAATCGTTTGAACTGTTTCCACCGCCTGCTGTGAGAAACTGCTGCTTTTCTCTGTAGGGGCTGAAAAATTATCCCACGTTTCCAAAAAATTTAATAGACCAATGCTATTCTTTACCCTCCCCCCTTTTTTTCCCTCCCCAATCGGCTCTGTGCATAACTGTAGTCCACTGACTTCCGGTTTCTACTGCAGCGGTCATAGCAGTTTCCTGTTGGTTGGCGCGTGCCGTTGACAATGGCGTATTTTTCGCGATGCCTGCAAGATTTGCTATAACTTTGCCATAACTTGACATTTCACCTGGCAGGTGCAGGTGAAAGTGTGTGGACGGTTGTGTGCAAGTCGTCGACATTTATCCGCGGTAAATCTTGCAGGCGTCGCGAAAACTATGCCATTGTCAACAGCGCGCGCCTACAAACAGGAAACTGTTATGACCGCTGCAGTAGAAACCGGAAGTCAGTGGACTACGGTTATGCACAGAGTCGATTGTGTCCGCCCAATTACCCGTCTGGGGAGAGTACCACATGCCTCCCCCGATACATGTGGAGTCGCCAGCCACTTCTTTTCACCTGACAGTGAGGAGTTTCGCCAGGGGGACGTAGCGCGTGGGAGGGTCACGCTATCCCCCCCAGCCCCCCCGAACAGGCGCCCCGACTGGTCAGAGGAGGCGCTAGTGCAGCGACCAGGACACACACCCACATCCGGCTTCCCACCCGCAGACAGGGCCAATCATGGCTGTAGCGACGCCCGTCCAAGCCGGAGGTAACGCGGGGATTCGAACAGGCGATCCTCGTGTTGCTAGGCAACGGAATAGACCGCCATGCCACCCGGACGCCCCTTCTGTAATAGTTTAAGGCTCATTTTTAAACTGCTTAAATAGTTTAAATCTATTTTTTGCAACAATTTGGAAATGCTGAGGATTTGCCCACATGAACCGTTACTGTTGGTTGACTCATTGTTATTCAGTGAGGCTACGCCCACATGTAGTCCACACATAGTCCACACGTAGTCCACACATAGTCCACATGTAGTCCACATGTAGTCCACACATAGTCCACATGTAGTCCACATGTAGTCCACACGTAGTGTTGTCTGGGAAGTCGTCCTGTCTCCGGGCCTCCACCGTCCGGTCCGTGGAAGCTGATTTGGGCTTTACGTGTTTTGTCTGTTCTGTATTGAAGAGTGACACCGGTGGAGCGTCTCTGCGTTGAGTCCGTGTGACGTCACGCACCGCTCTTCCAGCTGACGGAATGGCGCCTCCTAGTGGTGTTGCAACAGACATGCAGAAATACTCACTACTCTATCTTACACCCTGTCAGCATTACAAGAGACCAACCGTGCATGTATTTACGTGACCTTTACTACTCCTTTAAAGTGAATGGTGCGCAGTGGCTCTGCGTGTTTAAACTGCAGTCTGATCTCTTGCTGGAAACAGCCAAGCGACCCTCCAGCAAGCCACGTGAAGGCGGATCACTCGAGCATTCACAACCCAGATAGCAGACACATTCGGCCCTAATCTGGGGCCCTTTTGGTACTTACGGATCAGTTATGGCACTGGCAATTGTCGTGTGGGCCAGACGTGGCCCAAATGTCATAAGCCGGGGCCTGACTTGGGTTACAGAACATATTATGTGAGCCAGATGTGGCCCAGATTTAATGAGCCGGGCTTGACTTTAGTTGAGGCACATGTTGTGTGAGCCAGAAGAGGCCCAGGTGTCACGACCTGCAGCTGAGTTGAGGCAGCCACACACTCACCCCGAGTCAGCGCCGTCGTTCAAGGCCAAATGTGGGCCGTCAGGTAACTGCAGATGTGGGCCACATTTGGGCCAAAGACTCTTTGCTCTCTGGGAATCTTCACGTTGCTTTAAGAAAGCGCTACTAGATTCGAGCTTCTCACACCCCGCCGGCAGTTTCCACTTGTGTTTACGATAAACCTTTTAAGATGAGCTGTGGGTATTTTGCTGAATGGCTGCAGGGGAAACTCGGATAGTCTGTGGCCGACGGCGTGCCTGATCCCCGGGTGAGTGCCAGGTTACGACGGCCCGCCGTGTATCAGGTCGGGGGCCAGTTCTTCCACCCGCTGAGTGGAAAAACCACTGGAGTGGCGACCTGCTGCCACACAGACGCCGACAGCACGCAGCCGATGTTAACTAATGAGAACACGCATGCACGCACCCGCGCATGCACCCGCGCATGCACCCGCGCATGCACCCGGGCATGCACCCGCGCATGCACCCGGGCATGCACCCGCGCATGCACCCGCGCATGCACCCGGGCATGCACCCCGGGCATGCACCCGCGCATGCACCCGGGCACGCACACCCAATCGCACACACGTAAACACGCACGAATGTGAGTCAGTGGCATTCCGTTTATACACACACACCCACACACACATTCTTTTCTAAACTCACATACTGAATTTGTTGTCTTCCTTCTCTCCCACTCTCATTTAAATGCACGTGCAAAGACACACACAAAAGAACACACAATTCCTGTTTATACACATGCACACGCACACGCCGCCCACAGTGTGAGCTAAAGTGGAAGTGATGTGTTGTGGATTTCATGTCACAGAAACCATCTCTGACTCAAGGATGGAGCCACGGACCCGGACACACCATTCACGTCACATGCTATCAGTGTGTGTGTGTGTGTGTGTGTGTGTGTGTGTGTGTGTGTGTGTGTGCTGACACGCTCCGTCTCTGAGCAGTGTGTGTTTGCGTTTGTTGTCATGTGTCCATGTGCATCTCCATCTCGGGCTGTTGGTTCAGGGCTAGCGGAGGCCGGTGTGCAGCTGTTCGAACCACCGGACGGGAACCGGGGAGGGGGGGTGGGGGGGTGGGGGGGTTCAAAGGTGGTGCACTTCATTCCTACCTGAGTGGTGAGCTCAGTCATTCTGAGATATGAGTGACAACAACAAATCCAGATAGACAAATCCAGCAAATGTGATGTGAGCGGTCTCGGGTACACGGCACATTTGCTGTGTTTGCTGAGGACCGACGCCCACAGCAGTGCGACACGAGACGAGAACGCACGTCCGAAACGTCCCGAAACCGACACCAGCAAAAACACACAAAAACAGGGAGAACAAACACAAACAGTTAACAACACAGTCCACTCAGTGCAACACACTCCAAAAACTCAGAGAACGACCGCCAGCCAGGACGCCTGCCACAACTGCCGGTGTGCGTGGGCTAGCGGTTAGCTTAGCCTGGCCCGCTCCCTCGTGCTGTCAGACCGCCCTCGGCCTCTTTGGGCACAGCTCTGGGCAGGGCCGTGGTCCTTGGGCCCACAGGGCGCAGCAGACCCAGCTCTCCCCGCCGATCCAACGCCAGCTCTCCCAGCCGATCCAACGCCAGCTCTCCCAGCCGTGACACGAAATCGACGATCGGAAGAAAAACTTCCCACGAAGACACAAACTCAGACGCGGACGTGGACAGAGACGCTGGGCGAGGCCGCCGCAAAGGCGAGTTCGTGCCTCCATCCTCCCACCGTCATACGTTTCAACTGCTGCCTTCTAAGATGACCCCTACTGGTATTTACCGGCTGTGCTGTCATGCTACGCTCAGCCCCTTTACGGGAAGGTGAAACGTTGGACTTCCAACCTGCTTGTGTCCTTCCTGCCCTTAGCTTGCTGCCGCTGGCTAGCCTCTGTGGCGAATAGGGGAGCATCCTAGCGTGTAAGCCTTCCCTTGCCAGTACATAGCCTCTCCTTCACCAAGACTCCTGCCAGGCCTCCTCCCCGTGGCCACACGTGGTAACTGGGGTCTTGCGGCCCCAGGCTAACTGGGCAGGGGATCTCGGAGCAGCAGTGGGCCCCAGAGATATGGTGTGCAGGCCCACCCTGGTGGACACGTCCTGGCACCTATCAACCACTGCCCCGCTGCCTTGTGGGTGAGTCTGGAAGACATAAGGCTAAGGGAGCTCACCCCAACACAAAAGCAAGCTGTGGCGGCACGCTTCGAGGCGGTTTCTGAAAAACCGGATTTCCGGCAGCCCCCTGCAGTTGTGTGGAGGTGCCGGTCGTCTAGGGACCCCCCTTGCCATCGGAACCATCTCCTCTACAATCAAGTCATGTGGCGTTGGGAGAAGCGCCCCACCCCCCATGCCACTTTAAAAACCATCTTTGCTGCGCAGGGATCTTCTGCTATCTGAGTCCTCAAAGGACCCACAAATAGAAGAAGATGGTCATCATCGGGCACCATGGACAACCAGCAAGCAAGCAAGCGAGTGTGTCCACCCCATGTTGAATGCGCTAATTTGATCCCTAATTTGTTCTCAAGGGTTTTCGGTTTTTACCGATTTTCACCGAACAATACCCAGATTGTTTAAAAGGGGCCCGGTCTCGTCAGATCCGACTATGGCCGGACTCGATGAAGCAGCAATCATTGGCAACGCTGTCTTCGGGAGGGGGGCGGAGTCGGCTTGTGTTCGTCATGTGAATGCGTCTCTGTGTGTGTCGGAAAAACAGTGGTTCGGCTTGGATTCGCCTTGTCACGAAAGTGGGGAGGCGCTTTCCTTCGAGACTGCCGGCCGGAGAGATGCAGTTGGCGAACGCATGCAATACGAGGGTGGGTGTTTGAATTAAAATAGGGATCAATTGGCCACTAAATTGGGAGAAAAAAAGGGAAAAATCAGAAATAAATTTATATAAAAAAAAAAAGGGGGGGCAGATCAGTTTGAACTGATTTTCACCCGGATTTTGTGTTTCCCCGGATCCAAAAGTTGTTCCTGCTCGTGTGAGGTTACGTAACAGTGCCCTCTTGTGGCGAAATTCGGCACAAAAACCGAAAACGCTGAGCCTAGCGTGCGCTCTATCTTTAACTCACCTTCATCTTTTTTTTCCCCCCCAATTTATTTCAGCGGGTCCAAATCGGCGTCCATGTCTGTGTCCATGGCAACGTACCCGCGCGTTTCTCCCGCCTTTCCCCGTCTCTGCACGAGACGGCATCAACCGCAGCTACCGGGCTGACGTCAGGCCGCCCGCCGTCGCTCATGCTGAGGTGGACACTTGACAGCGAGGCAGCTTACGTGACGGGGAGACGAGTCAAAGCAAATCGGTGACGGGTCTGCCTGGCCGGAACAGGAACAGACTTAGTCAGACTAGAGTAGTTTGAGCCGGTTTTACTAGTCTCGTCCAGTGGTTCTCAATCAGGTCCTCGGGTACCACCAGTACAGCTGGTTACAGTCACCTGTTGTTCCAGTTATTCAGCTGCCAAGCGGGGAGGTGTTACACCTGGAACAACAGGTGGCTGTAATGCACTACCCAGCAGTACTGGTGGTATCTGAGGACCTGATTGAGAACCACTGGACTAGACGAGTGTAACAGCGTACGACTGGTTTAGGCGACTTGTTAACGTCCGTGGTGCAGGGAACGCAGGTTCGATCCTGCCTGCCCCCTGAATCCGCACCACTCTAGGCTGGACTCATTTGACCTGTCCCGGCTGAAACAGGACCAGACCAGATATTGGACTTAAGGTGGCTTTTATTTACAACGAATGTGATTGGTTAACTGATTAACGTGTCAAATGATCATTCCTTTTTATTTACAACCTGGGGCGCAGGTGAATCTACAACACATGGTGCCCTCAACATTGTGAAGGACCCCGCCCACCCACCCTCCCACCCTCTGGCGAAACTCCTCCCTGTCAGGTGCAAAGAAGCGGCTGGCGACTCCACATGTATGGGAGGAGGCGTGTGGCGGTCTACAGTCCTCCCCGGATCGGAAGAGGGGGTGGAGCAGCGACCGGGACGGCTCGGAAGAGTGGGGTAATTGGCCGGGTACAACTGGTGGGGGGGGGGGGGGTCCAAAAACTACAAAAAGAAGACCCAGGTCGTAAGAGGAGCCTGCAGTGGACCAGACTTCCTGGACCGCATGACTGAGAATGGATTTGTGTGTGTGTGTGTGTGTGTGTGTGTGTGTGTGTGTGTGTGTGTGTGTGTGTGTGTGTGTGTGTGTGTGTGTGTGTGTGTGTTGAACCAACAGAGAGCCGGATAACAGAAAACAGCAATGGAGGAAGCCAGGCGATACGCATATGACAAGGCCATTCACCGGAGCGGCGGCAAAAAGACAAGAAGGGCTTTCACACCCGCCGCCGCCGCCGCCTGATAGAGATGCTGCCAGTCAGCCGACGACGTCAGACCCGCCCACACGTCAGACGTCAGACCCGCCCACACGGCGGCAGCGCCGCAGAAAACAGCGTGCGTCCGACATGCCGCCGCCGGGCGGATTCATCTGTCACGGGGACTGTGTCCGAGTGGGGGGGGGGGGTGCGTGCACGTGTGTGTGTGTTCTCGTACTTCCATCTTTGTGAGGACCGCTGTGAGTTTTAACCATCAGGGTGAGGACATTTTGGCCGTTCCCCACTTCTTTAACGGTCTGTTTTAGGGTTAGGACTTGGGTTTAGGGTTAAGGTTAGAATTAGGACTGGGGTAAGGTTAGGGTAAGGGGTGAGGTTAGACACGTGGGTTAGAATTAGGACTAGGGTAAGGTTAAGGTAAGGGTTGAGGTTAGACACGTGGGTTAGAATTAGGGCTAGGGTAAGGTTAAGGTAAGGGGTAAGGTTAGACACGCGGGTTAGAATTAGGACTAGGGTAAGGTTAAGGTAAGGGTTGAGGTTAGACACCTGGGTTAGAATTAGGGCTAGGGTAAGGTTAAGGTAAGGGGTAAGGTTAGACACGCGGGTTAGAATTAGGACTAGGGTAAGGTTAAGGTAAGGGTTGAGGTTAGACACCTGGGTTAGAATTAGGGCTAGGGTAAGGTTAAGGTAAGGGGTGAGGTTAGACACGTGGGTTAGAATTAGGATTAGGGTAAGGTTAAGGTAAGGGGTAAGGTTAGACACGTGGGTTAGAATTAGGACTAGGGTAAGGTTAAGGTAAGGGGTGAGGTTGGACACGTGGGTTAGGATTAGGGCTAGGGTAAGGTTAGGGTAAGAGGTGAGGTTAGACACGTGGGTTAGAATTAGGACTAGGGTAAGGTTAAGGTAAGGGGTGAGGTTAGACACGTGGGTTAGAATTAGGACTAGGGTATGGTTAGGGTAAGGGATGAGGTTGGACACGTGGGTTAGGATTAGGGTAAGGGTGAGGTTAGACACGTGGGTTAGAATTAGGGCTAGGGTAAGGTTAAGGTAAGGGGTGAGGTTAGACATGTGGGTTAGAATTAGGGCTAGGGTAAGGGGTGAGGTTAGACACGTGGGTTAGAATTAGGATTAGGGTAAGGGTGAGGTTAGACACGTAGGTTAGAATTAGGGCTAGGGTAAGGTTAGGGTAAGGGGTGAGGTTAGACACGTGGGTTAGAATTAGGATTAGGGTTGGGTTAGGGTAAGGGGTGAGGTTAGACACGTAGGTTAGAATTAGGGCTAGGGTAAAATTAGGGTAGGGGTGAGGTTAGACACGTGGGTTAGAATTAGGATTAGGGTAAGGTTAGGGTAAGGGGTGAGGTTAGACACGCAGTTATGATGGTTTACCGAGGGTGCTGTAGAGATGAGTCGTATAGAGGAAACAACACAAATACAATTTTTGAGTGAAAGCTGAAATATGTGCCTTGATTTCGACATTTCTGTGATGGCCTGGCGGCCTGTCCAGGGTGTCTCCCCGCCTGCCGCCCAGTGACTGCTGGGATAGGCGCCAGCATCCCCGGGACCCTGAGAGCAGGATAAGCGGTTCAGATATTGGGTGGATGGATGGATGTGCAAACGTTATTTCTGCATTTCCTGTCACAAATCCGCCGACGTTGCGCCCCCTGCTGGTTGAATTCGTAGACGTGCGGTCCTGAACGCTTACGTATCAAAGTACTCCTGTCGGCCGACACGTCACACACGTAAAAAGAGGATGAATGGGCGTCCAGGTAGCGTAGCGGTCTATTCCGTTGCCTACCAACACGGGGGTCGCCAGTTCGAACCCCTGTGTTACTTCCGGCTTGATTGGGCGTACAGACACAATTGGGAAGCCGGATGTGGGCATGTGTCCTGGTCGCTGCACTAGCGCCTCCTGTGGTCGGTCCGTCGGGGCGCCTGTTCGGCGGGGGGGGGGAAGCGTGATCCTCCCACGTGCTACGTCTCCCTGGTGAAATTCCTCACTGTCAGGTGAAAAGAAGCGGCTGGCGACTCCACATGTATCGGAGGGGGCATGTGGTAGTCTGCAGCCCTCCTCGGATCGGCAGACGGGGTGGAGCAGCGACCGGAACGGCTCAGAAGAGCGGGGTAATTGACCGGATACAGAGCCCTAGAAAGAGAGAGTTACGCCAACTCCGTAGACGTCAATGGACCAATTATTTAACAGCAATGGCGGATCATGGGAGCCCCGGATAGTTCCGAACAGTGCGCATAGAGTATGTGTCACGTTAGAATATATCTATATCTATATATAAATGTAAAAATCTGAAAATATTGGTTAGTAGTGTAAACTACTAATAAGACACGTTAGCCCCTAGCTAGCGGGACCGACCCTTTAGCCGAGCGGTTAGCGACGCCGCCTTGTGGTGCAGTACACCCCGTGTTGAATCCCGCACCGGGCAAGAAAGTAACCGGCTACATTGGTGGCAGCGGTGAGATCCGGAAGTGTGCGGATCCTCAGAAGTCTCTCCGGAGCGCGGGAAGAACAAAGCGCGAGGGCGCGCTTCCGGGAGAGGGTGACGACTGTAAACTACTAATAAGACACGTTAGCCCCTAGCTAGCGGGTCTGACCCTTTAGCCGAGCGGTTAGTGACGTCGCCTTGCGGTGCGGTACACCCCGTATCGAATCCCGCACCGGGCAAAAAAGTAACCGGTTACAGTAGTTACCGGAAATCGCGGCTAAGCGGTTCATTTAAATGACCCGCCATGCTTCGTTTGGAACTATTCGGCGGCTGCATGGACCACGTGACCCTCTCGCGTTCTGACCCCCTCAGTGACGCAACTCTCTCTCTCTCTCTCTAGGGCTCTGGCCGGATACAATTGGGGAGAAAAAGGGAAGAAGAAGAAAAAAAAGAGGCTGAATGTTGTGGCGCCCACCGAACAGAGGGACAGTCTGATCCCAACCCCCCCCCACCCCCCCGTCTCCTATTTATAAACACCATTCAGAGAGAATGAAGAGGAAGTGCACAGTTGATTCTGGGGGACAGAACTTTTCAGACTAGATGTTAATTACCGGTATGAGTCATCCTCAAACTGGCTGTGTTTGGAAGCAGTATTTCGGTTGGTGGGTTTCACGGCAACACGGGGCGGCTGTCAGCGCTCAGACTGCAGGGGTACCGGCAGGGGCGTGTCTAGGCACGGACAACCAAGGCTGTCGCCTAGGGAACCAGCTGCGGGGGAGGGGGGGCTCCCTCGCCCACCCCTCCAACCAACCATCCATCCATCCATCCATCCATCATCCGACCCACTTATCCTGCTCTCAGGGTCGAGGGGATGCTGGAGCCTATCCCAGCAGTCATTGGGTGGCAGGCGGGGAGACACCCTGGACAGGCCGCCAGGCCAACCATCATCATCATCATCATCATCATCGGCGGTCACTCGGGGTCGAGTATGACTGTCCTCCTTCTTGGTCCTTGTGGGTCTTGAGGTGGGCGAAGAGGCCAATCCTGGAGCCGCATATTTTGGAGCATAACAAATAGCAAATTATTTATAAAATTATTTATTTGGGAGGGAGATGATGAGGAAGATGCATCTATTGTTAAATACGTGATTGCATATTAGCAAATACTTTGTTTTTGTTTTTTATTTTGCACATTTAAGTGTTTGTTTTATAACTGCACACACTTCGAGCCCCGGGGCAGTCCACCTTGGGGGTCGTCCCGGGTCGTCCTCTGTGTGGAGTTTGCATGTTCTCCCCGGGTCTGCGTGGGTTTCCTCCGGGGGCTCCGGTTTCCCCCCACAGTCCAAAGACATGTAGGTCAGGTGAATCAGGTGTGTGTGTGTGTGTTGGCCCTGTGATGGCCTGGAAGCCTGTCCAGGGTGTCTCCCCGCCTACCGCCAAATGACCGCTGGGATAGGCTCCAGCGTCCCCGCCACCCTGAGAGCAGGGTAAGTGGTTCGGATAGTGGATGGGTGACTCTGTATTGCACACAATATAGAGTCCCTTTTTTTGTTTACCTTTTTGGTGCACCTGCTGTTGCACTTTTATTTATTAGCTGTTAACAACAAACTCAAGTCAAGTCCATTTATTTGTATGGCCCAATATCACAAATTACTCCTTTGCCTCAGGGGGCTTTACAGCAACACAGCATCCTGTCCTTAAACCCTCGCATCCGATTAGGGAAAAAGTGTTATTTCCCCCTGAAGATGGCGTGGGGGGTGGGTGGGTGGGGGGGGGGGTTGTTGAAGCTCTTGCCTCGGGCGCCAGTATGGCCAGAAACACCACTGTGTGCTGGTCCTAAAATCCAAATGATTGTCAACCACGGCGAGGAAGAAAGTCCTGCAGGTGAAAAGCAACCTCAACAATCTGGTTTTGTGGCTGCCAGCCGGGAAGGGGCGCTTAACTGGACGCCAGAAAACAAACGGAAGTCGATATTACACGACACGGCAGTCTCGGCAGAAGAGCGCGCCTCACCGGCTTCACCAGCTGGTATTTACTGTAGGTATCTACTGCTGGTGTTTATTACGGGACTGCGAACCTTGACAGGAAGCCCCTCTCTCTTGATGCATGCTCAGTAGTCCAGGTAAGAAACCCACAGAAGGTGAGTCAGTTCATCTGGACACGACGGTTATCGAGAGAAACGTTTCATCATCATCTAAGTGACCTCTTCATCATCTAAGTGACCTCTTCAGTCTCAACTGCCCGCAGGTGTCCCCACCCTTATAAACAATACAGCTGCATAACGACCCAAACCAGATGGGTGTGTCCATTAACTAGAGTTTCGATGGCCATGTGTGCTATTCACAGATGGGGAATGTTTGCAATCACAGCATTGTAAGATGGGGACAGATGTACTCTTAGCCCCCCCCCCCCCAGTTCAGGGATGGCCTCTTCACATAGATGGCCTCATTGACTCCCCGTTCAAAAACCAGCGTTCCTCCCTATCGAGGATGTGCACATCCTCATCCTTGAAAGAGGGGCCACTAGCCTGTAGATGGTGTAGACTGTGGAGTCCGGGCCGGACGTGTCAGCTCTCCTGTGTTGTGTCCTCCTCTTGGCCAGCGTCTGTTTGGTTTCCCCGATGTCCAAGTCACGGCAAGACACTTAACAGTGTACACTATATGGCTCTGTTTGTGCTGGGGGACCCGATCCCTGGGGTGGACCAACTTCTGGTGCGGCGTGTTTTGGGGTTTGAAAGCAATTGGGAAGCTTTCAAACCCCAAAACACATATTTGCACATGAAACCGGTTGTTGGTTTCAGTCATTATGCTGCTGTCATATGCAGCAGGTCAGGGTTTACCAAAACATGGCAGAGGAAAGATGTACGTCACTTGGATAAAGCCTCTGCTAAATGAAATGGTAACACTGTAACTGTGTTGTACTGTATTGTTTATAAGGGTGGGATACCTGCAGTCAGTTGAGACTGAAGAGGTCACTCAGATGATGAAGAGGTCACTTAGATGATGATGAAACGTTTCTCTCATTAAACGGTGTGTCCAGATGAACTGGTTCAACCTTCTTTGACTCTGAGTGTAGAGGAGGAAGAGGAACGTAGGAGGCTTTCCAACCTTCATTTCTTCATCATAAGGCGTAATTGTAGCCTTTCCCAGATAGCAAAATTGCTGTGGCCCGGACCCGGCCCACACCTGACTTTCATCTTTCTTTCATCCGGCCCACATACCGCGTGGAATGATGGCACTTGGGCGGTCCGCTCCTGTTTGCCAGATCTGGGCCAGAACCAAGCCATAGCAATGCCGCATGTGCCACATATTTGCCAAATGTGGCCCATATTTGTTTTGTGATATTTGGGCCATATTCACCATTTACCACACAGGCCACTTCAGGGTCACATCCAGATCACATGGTGCCTCTAGACCACCGCATCTTTGCCAAAAAGGCCCATATTTGATTTGGGCTACATTTGCTATTATACATGTGGGCCACTTCAGGCTCACATCCATTTTGTCAGGGCCAGAAGAAGGCCATCAGTGCCGCATCATTGCCTGAAGTGGCCCACATCCGGATGCTGTCTCGGTTCCGCCTTGGGAAACGGTCCAATATCCTAATACACAATTAAGGACTTTGATGGCAGCATCCCCAAGCAGTCACAGCATTGCTTTATGCCTCGCGGGGTCTTTAACACAACGGAGATGGGAATTACATGTTGTAAACTTGTTGAAGTTCGGCAAAATATATTAAGTTATTGTTCTTTATATATTGCGTTTCTCTCGTACTCCCCATATTCAAACCTGGCATCGTTCACTTAGCGCCTCCTAGTGGTGACGGTTGTGGTGGCGTGCATTGCGTAGTGACGTCTCTGCCCCTTCGTCACACGACGGCGACAGAGTTGGTACGTTGTCCTGAAGAGCTCACTCCAAATACAGCTAAAAAAGTGCTATAAAAGTGCACTCCAGTTAGGGCAGTCGTTGTATAAATGTGTGCAGAATATTTTCCATGCTGTATATATACATAAATATATATATATACATATATATATATATATATATATATATATATATATATATATATATATATATACACTACCGTTCAAAAGTTTGGGATCACCCAAACAATTTCGTGTTTTCCATGAAAAGTCACACTTATTCACCACCATATGTTGTGAAATTAATAGAAAATAGAGTCAAGACATTGACAAGGTTAGAAATAATGATTTGTATTTGAAATAAGATTTTTTTTACATCAAACTTTGCTTTCGTCAAAGAATCCTCCATTTGCAGCAATTACAGCATTGCAGACCTTTGGCATTCTAGCTGTTAATTTGTTGAGGTAATCTGGAGAAATTGCACCCCAAGCTTCCAGAAGCAGCTCCCACAAGTTGGATTGGTTGGATGGGCACTTCTTTGAGCAGATTGAGTTTCTGGAGCATCACATTTGTGGGGTCAATTAAACGCTCAAAATGGCCAGAAAAAGAGAACTTTCATCTGAAACTCGACAGTCTATTCTTGTTCTTAGAAATGAAGGCTATTCCATGCGAGAAATTGCTAAGAAATTGAAGATTTCCTACACCGGTGTGTACTACTCCCTTCAGAGGACAGCACAAACAGGCTCTAACAGGTACTATTTAATGAAGATGCCAGTTGGGGACCTGTGAGGCGTCTGTTTCTCAAACTAGAGACTCTAATGTACTTATCTTCTTGCTCAGTTGTGCAACGCGGCCTCCCACTTCTTTTTCTACTCTGGTTAGAGCCTGTTTGTGCTGTCCTCTGAAGGGAGTAGTACACACCGGTGTAGGAAATCTTCAATTTCTTAGCAATTTCTCACATGGAATAGCCCTCATTTCTAAGAACAAGAATAGACTGTCGAGTTTCAGATGAAAGTTCTCTTTTTCTGGCCATTTTGAGCGTTTAATTGACCCCACAAATGTGATGCTCCAGAAACTCAATCTGCTCAAAGAAGTGCCCATCCAACCAATCCAACTTGTGGGAGCTGCTTCTGGAAGCGTGGGGTGCAATTTCTCCAGATTACCTCAACAAATTAACAGCTAGAATGCCAAAGGTCTGCAATGCTGTAATTGCTGCAAATGGAGGATTCTTTGACGAAAGCAAAGTTTGATGTAAAAAAAATCTTATTTCAAATACAAATCATTATTTCTAACCTTGTCAATGTCTTGACTCTATTTTCTATTAATTTCACAACATATGGTGGTGAATAAGTGTGACTTTTCATGGAAAACACGAAATTGTTTGGGTGATCCCAAACTTTTGAACGGTAGTGTATATATATATATTTTTTGTGTTTCTTTTGTTTAAATTCACGAAACGTTCACTCAAGCTAGTGAAGCGTGTAATGGCCGCCATTCTTCTCCGCTAGCTAACATTTAGCGTTAACATTTGCTAGCTAACATTTAACATTTGCTAGCTAACATTTAACATTAACATTTGCTAGCTAACATTTAGCATTAACATTTGCTAGCTAACATTTAGCATTAACATTTGCTAGCTAACATTTAGCATTTGCTAGCTAACATTTAACATTAACATTTGCTAGCTAACATTTAACATTAACATTTGCTAACTAACATTTAGCATTAACATTTGCTGGCTAACATTTAACATTAACATTTGCTAGCTAACATTTAACATTAACATTTGCTAGCTAACATTTGCTAGATAACATTTGGTTACGTTTCTTCACGAACAGGGCTGGCGTTGAGCTGACGGTACATGACCACAACATCTGTATGTTAATTTGATCCTGCCAGGTGTGTTGTTTTGCTGAATATAAACAGACAGACAGAGTTGGGCTGGAGTTGAGCTGACATGCATGACCACAACATCTGTATGTTAATTTGATCCTGCCAGGTGTGTTGTTTTGCTGAATATAAACAGACAGACAGAGTTGGGCTGGAGTTGAGCTGACATGCATGACCACAACATCTGTATGTTAATTTGATCCTGCCAGGTGTGTTGTTTTGCTGAATATAAACAGACAGCCAGAGTTGGGCTGGAGTTGAGCTGATGGTACATGACCACAACATCTGTATGTTCATTTGATCCTGCCAGGTGTGTTGTTCTGCTGAATATAAACAGACAGCCAGAGTTGGGCTGGAGTTGAGCTGACATGCATGACCACAACATCTGTATGTTCATTTGATCCTGCCAGGTGTGTTGTTCTGCTGAATATAAACAGACAGCCAGAGTTGGGCTGGAGTTCAGCTGACATGCATGACCACAACATCTGTATGTTCATTTGATCCTGCCAGATGTGTTGTTTTGCTGAATATAAACAGACAGCCAGAGTTGGGCTGGAGTTGAGCTGATGGTACATGACCACAACATCTGTATGTTCATTTGATCCTGCCAGATGTGTTGTTCTGCTGAATATAAACAGACAGCCAGAGTTGGGCTGGAGTTGAGCTGATGGTACATGACCACAACATCTGTATGTTCATTTGATCCTGCCAGATGTGTTGTTCTGCTGAATATAAACAGACAGACAGAGTTGGGCTGGAGTTGAGCTGACATGCACCAACACAGCATCTATATGTTCGTTTGGATTCTGCCAGACCTGAGTTGTGCCCAACATAAACAGGCCTGCAGCAGCTACCCTGCATTCAGAGGACTGGTGTGGTTTCTACACGGTCAAGAAAAGGGGGGTTACACAATATAGGTATAGATCTTGTGCGTGCATGCAAGTGTGTGTGTGTGTATGTGCGTGTAAGAAGAACAATAGCATGCTTGTCTCCTGTTGCTTTTTTTTCCTTTTTCCTTTGTTCAGCCACATAATGAATGGTTGTCGTCAATCTCTGTCTGTCTGCCTCGCTCCAGATAGGTCAGATTTCAATCACTGGCAGAAACGGAGGAGACATCCACCGATATGAGATAATCCGCAGCCCCATCAGGGTTCACACATACACACACACACACACACACACACACACACACACACACACACACACACACACACACACACACACACACACACACACACACAAACACACTCACACTAATCTCTCCTCAGCCATCACCAAATTAATCTGTAAAATGATGAGGGGTTGCTGAGTAGATGGCTGAATAAATAACGGATGGACGCATGGTTGGATGAAGACACGTGTAAAGGATGCATGGCGTCTAACGTTACGTTTAAACGTTCGTGCTTTGTCGAATTGACACAACTCAACCTCGCGACATGCGAAAACCTGCTTTGAAAAGAAAACGGATCGTGACGCTGATCCTGAGAGGTGGGGTTTGCATGGATGATGGGTGCATACGTTGCGTCTCAGTTTGGCTTCGTTGCATTTTCAAACAGCCATTTTCAACCCTGAACAACACCTCCCACCTCAGCTCAACCGACAGAGGCTCTTCTTCCTCAGCAAACTTAAACAAGCCGGTCTCCCCCCTCAGCTGCTGCTGGTCGACTTCTACAGAAGCACAATCGAAGGCCTCCTCTGTCAGTGTGTCACAGTGTGGTATGCCGGCTGCACAGCAGAGAACGGGAAGGGCTTGGCCCGGGTGGTAAAGACAGCGCAGAGGATTGTGGGAATTGTGCTCCCGGACCTGGATGCTGAGGAAAGCCAGCAACATCCGCAATGACACAACACACCCAGGTCACTGTCTGTTCGGCCCCTTGCCGTCGGGGAAAAGATACCGCACCATCAAAACCTGGACTAACAGGCTGAGGAACAGCTTCTTCCCCAGAGCTGTAGCCTCCACCCCCCCACCCCACCCCACCTGCCTATAGCTGCTGAGGACTAACTGGTAGCCGCTGCAATATGGACAACTATGTGCAATAACCCCATGCACTATTTTGAGCTTAAAAGCCACTGCTATTTTTTTATTGTCTCATTATCTTTTTTGCTACCTCACTTATTTAAACTAAATGTTGTTTGTTCTTGTTTTACCTTGTCTACTGTTGCTGGCAAACGAAATTTCGTTGTGTGCACACAATGACAAAGTATCTTATCTTATCTTATCTACCTGCTCTTTACAGTTGACTGAGGATGTGTTGTTGCACCCATCATGAAGGAGAACAGAGGGAGATAACCACTAGTCCCTAGGGGCTACTAGCAACCAACCACCTAAGTGATGCTAACTCTCTACACCTGCTAGCATTGCAAAGGTATCCATTCTCACTATTCCCATGAGGGTGGAAGCAGCATAAGAAAAAGAATGTAGCGAATTCAAGGGGGGGGCAGCCGGGGAGGGACCCCGTGTCACGGGCGCCTGCGCTAACCAGTCAACTAATGGGTCCAACCCATTGGCCAAGGGCTAGCGAGTCTAGTCACCCGTGGTCGTTCAGCCTCCCCTCTCACTCTCCTCTTTCTGGGCAGTCACACTGAAATTCGCGCAACCCTATCGCTTCGCTCCCTGCACTGAACGAATATGAGCGTAGCAGGATATGACGTCACTGTTATGTATGTGTCATTATACATACCCGCCACTAGGCCGGGCTGTTGTTACTGTGATTGTCACTGTCTTTAGGTCGTTTAAAACAGTGTTTCTCAACCGGGGGTCCGCGGACCCCTAGTGGTCCGTGGTGTAATTGCAAGGGGTCCGTGAAAATCAAATGTCTTTAAGAAAAAGATCCTACGACATTTATAGAAATAGGATTATTTTACTCAAATGTGACTGAGACCTTTATCTACCTAAACTATAAAGGGTAACAGGACTTTTTTCTCTAATTACATCTGTTTCACAGGTGTCCTTTATTGTATTTTAATAAGAGATCTCGCTCCCGTTTGCATTGTTAAAAGTTACTGTATAAAAATTCTGTTGTTACATATATCTGAAAGTTACTGAATACATATTCTGTTTTGTTACATATATCTGAAAGTTACTGAATACATATTCTGTTTTGTTACATATATCTGAAAGTTACTGAATACATATTCTGTTTTGTTACATATATCTGAAAGTTACTGAATACATATTGTGTTTTGTTACATATATCTGAAAGTTACTGAATACATATTCTGTTTTGTTACATATATCTGAAAGTTACTGCATAAGAATTCTGTGTTGTTACATATATCTGAAAGTTACTGCATAAGAATTCTGTTTTGTTACATATATCTGAAAGTTACTGAATACATATTCTGTTTTGTTACATATATCTGAAAGTTACTGCATAAGAATTCTGTTTTGTTAACTATATCTAAGTTACAACTGAAAGCTCTTATTTTTGCCCCAAAGAGTGAATAAATGCTGTAATGCAATTTAAAATGCAGTTTCTACTGTTTCTATCAAATTGCAACCCCCCCCTCCCCCAAGATCAGGTGGAGGGGTCCTCAGGGTAGATCAAAAATACGCAGGGGGTCCAGGACCCCAAAAAGGTTGAGAACCACTGGTTTAAAAGAACCACACCCCATAACAATCATACCACAGGAATAGCTTTGTCCATGCATTGTAAGCATTAATAGCATGTTAGCATTAGTTTTATAGATAGCTGGTTGGCTTTAAGCAAATTGGTGCAATAGAAAAATCAAAGGTGGGAGGCTAGCCAGCTAGCTATAGCGGCAAATGGTGAAATGCTGATAAAATAATGAATATGCATATCACTGAGGCAAATTTGTAGTTTGTGATATTGGGCTATATAAATAAAAATGGACTCGAGTTGACATACCATCTACGATGATTTAATGACACAGCACACCACGCAGCCTCTTCTGTCTTACATTTTGTAACTGCGTTATAGGGACAGTTATAGCAAATATATACTTCACCAAAATGAGAGGTTTCTTTATGTTTGGTTTCGCTCTGCGTGTTGATGGTCAGTAGTGTAACCGGTCATTTTCTTGCCCGGTGCGGGATTCGATACGAGGTGTACTGCACCACAAGGCGACGTCACTAACCGCTCGGCTAAAGGGTCAGACCCGTTAGCTAGGGGCTAACGTGTCTTATTAGTAGTTTACAGTCGTCACCCTCCCCGGAAGCTTGTTCTTCCCGCGCTCCGAAGAGACTTCTGAGGATCTGCACACTTCCGGATCCCACCGGTTATTTTCTTGCCCCGTGCGGGATTCGATACGGGGTGTACTGCACCACAAGGCGACATCACTAACCATTCAAAAAACATTGGTCTTGGACTGGAATCCAGATATATGATATTATCTAGATTCATATTATATGCATAGGCTAACATTTAACGTTACTGCACGCAGCACGCTTCTTCGCGGTCGGCTCGCGGTGGCAGCAAGTTAAGTAGGGCACTGCAGGCGTCCCTCTCCCCTCCAGCTCCTCCTGGGGGATCCCAAGGCGTTCCAAGGTCAGATTGGACATGTAGTCCCTCCAGCGAGTTCTGGGTCTACCCCAGGGTCGCCTCTCAGTTGG
Organism: Lampris incognitus; assembly: GCF_029633865.1. Classification (NCBI taxonomy): domain Eukaryota; kingdom Metazoa; phylum Chordata; class Actinopteri; order Lampriformes; family Lampridae; genus Lampris; species Lampris incognitus. The sequence continues at coordinate 5,742,410 of NC_079230.1, read as the reverse complement.
ATGTGCCTGGAAGACCTCCCAGGAAGGCACCAAAAGGAGGCATCTGATGCTGGAACCACCTCAACTGGCTCCTTTCGATGCGAAGGAGTAGCGGCTCTACTCCGAGCTCCCTCCGGATGTCCGAGCTCCTCACCCTATCTCTAAGGCTGAGCCCAGACACCCTACGGAGGAAACTCATTTCAGCCGCTTGGATCTGCGATCTCACCCTTTCAAGTCACTACCCAAAGCTCATGACCATAGGTGAGGGTTGGAACGAAGATTGACTGGTATGAAGATTGAGAGCTTTGCCTTGTGGCTCAGCTCCCTTTTCAACACAACAGTCCAGTACAACGTCCGCATTACTGGTGATGCTGCACCCTCACTGATGAACAAAACCCCAAGATACTTGAACTCCTTCACTTGAGGCAACAACTCATCCCCAACCAGGAGATGAGCAATCCACCATTTTCCGATAGAGAACTATGTCCTTAGTCTTGGAGGTGCTGACTCTCATCCCGGCCGTTTCACACTCAGCTGCAAACCGGCCCAGTGCGCGCTGGAGGTCGCGTTCTGATGAAGCCAACAAAACCACATCATGTGCGAAGAGCAGAGATGCAATTCTGAGGTTCCCAAAACGGACACACTCCTCACCTTGGCTGTGCCTTGAGATCCTGTCCATGAATATCACAAACAGAATCGGAGACAAGGGACAACCTCGGTGGAGTCCGACGCCCACCAAAAACGTGTTTGACTTTTTGCCGAGAATACGGACACAGCTCTCACTTTGGTTATACCAAGGCCGGGTGGCGCCTTATCATTATTAAATAATTAGGTGTCATGAAAATAAACGTGCTGTACATAATAGGGTAGGACTTGGTCATAGCAGCTTTTGTAAACAGTATTGTAACGTGCATGGATAAGGAGACACGCTGGCCGCTGGCTCGCGGGTCTGACCCTTTAGTCGAGCGGGTAGCGATGTCTCCTGCGGTGCGGGCGATACGGGTTCGCGTCCCGGCCGCGGCAATTCCTGTGGTTGCGTTGTCCCCCCCGAATTCGCTACATTGGTGTCAGAAGTGGGATGGGGCGACCGGAAGCGCATGCGCCCTGAGGCGTGAAGGAGCTGACATGCTTAAGCGCTCCTCCAATTTAAGCTTGTCACCCACCATATCCAGTTTGAAATGTGGTACATATCCCTCCATAGCATAGTGAAGTCCTTTTTGATGGCTTCTGGGTGAAATCGGGTCCTTCTGTCTCCAGAAAGTTACGTATAGGCTCTTGGGATGTAGTTTTGACACCGATATGTGCCACTGTAACTCTCTAGTCAGCCCGGGTCGCTTGTCCAAGTTAGCAACAGTAACTAAGGGGGGCGGGGCTTAATGATAGGCCCCTCAACTCTGCTGCTGGGCGTCCGGGTGGCGTGGCGGTCTGTTCCGTTGCCTACATGGGGATCAACAGTTCGAATCCCCGTGTTGCCTCCAGCTTGGTCGTGTCTGTGGGTGGGAAGCCGGATGTGGGTGTGTGTCCTGGTCGCTGCACTAGCGCCTCCTCTGGTCGGTCGGGGTGCCTGTTCGGGGGGGGGACTGGGGGGGGAATAGTGTGATCCTCCCACGTGCTACGTCCCCCTGGTGAAACTCCTCACTGTCAGGTGAAAAGAAGCGGCTGGTGACTCCACGTGTATGGGAGGAGGCGTGTGGTAGTCTGCAGCTCTCCCCGGATCAGCAGAGGGGGGCGGAGCAGAGACCGGGACGGCTCGGAAGAGTGGGGTACTTGGCCAGGTACAGTCGGGGAGAAAAAAGGAGGGGAGTCGAAGTCAATGAAAGATAAAGGTGCGGCGTGAGCGTCCCTCAACTCTGCTGCTGAGACCCCACAGCCGAGCTCCTCTCCCCTTCCTCACATGCACGTATGCAAATCAAGCAGCGGGGTTTGTTGCTGGGAAGGAGAGAGGACAGAAGTCTCCTGGAGATAACAAGACACTGGATCTCCCTCTCTCTCTGTCTCTAAGGCTCCCCTGAGTACACCTGCCAAATCCCTTCTTTGTGCGTGTGTGTGTGTGTGTGTGTGTGTGTGTGTGTGTGTGTGTGTGTGTGTGTGTGTGTGTGTGTGTGTGTGTGAGAGCACTGAGTTGGCCCTTTGACAGTATGAGGCTTTGTGTCATAGCTCCCCTCATCCTACCCCCCCCCCCAAAAAAACTCCAAAAAGAATAGGGTCACGACTGGATTCAAATTCACTGCATCTGTGATCTGTAAGACACACACACACACACACACACACACACACACACACACACACACACACGCACACACACACACACACACACACACACACACACACGCACACACAGTGTGGAGTGTTTTTTTTTCCTCTCTGCATTTTAAGGGAGTCTTTGGGGAGGTTCTGCTGCAGCACACTGAACTTAATGAGGGCCCAACCCGCCAATTAATAAGTAACAGGGCCGTTTGTGGTGTGTGTGTGTGTGTGCGTGTGTGTGTGTGTGTCTGCGTGTTCTTACACTTCTATCTTTGTGAGGACCATTTTCAACCATAAGAGTGAGGACATTTGGGCGGTCCCCAATTCGTTAAGGGTCTATTTCAGGGTTAGGACTGGGGTTTACGGTTAAGGTTAGAATTAACATTAGGTTAAGGTGAAGGTAAGGGTTAAAGTTAGAATAAGATTAGGTTAAGGTTAGAGTAAGGGTTAAGGTTAGACTTAACATTAGGTTAAGGTTAGAATAAGGTTAAGGGTTAAGGTTAGAATTAACTTTAGGTTAAGGTAAGGGTTAAGGTTAAAATTAAGATTAGGTTAAGGTAGGGGTTAAGGTTAAAATTAAGATTAGGTTAAGGTTAGAGTAAGGGTTAAGGTTAGACTTAACATTAGGTTTAGGTTAAAATAAGGTTAAGGTTAAGGTAAGGGTTCAGGTTAGAATTAACATTAGGTTAAGGTAAGGGTTAAGGTTAAAATTAACATTAGATTAAGGTAAGGGTTAAGGTTAAAATTAAGATTAGGTTAAGGTTAAGGTAACGGTTAAAGTTAGAATAGCATTAGGTTAAGGTAAGGGTTAAGGTTAGAATTAACATTAGGTTAAGGTAAGGGTTAAGGTTAAAATTAACATTAGGTTAAGGTTAAGGTAACGGTTAAAGTTAGAATAACATTAGGTTAAGGTAAGGGTTAAGGTTAAGATTAACATTAGGTTAAGGTTAAGGTAACGGTTAAAGTTAGAATAACATTAGGTTAAGGTAAGGGTTAAGGTTAAAATTAACATTAGGTTAAGGTAAGGGTTAAGGTTTAAATTAAGATTAGGTTAAGGTTAAGGTAACGGTTAAAGTTAGAATAACATTAGGTTAAGGTTAGAATAAGGTTAAGGGTTAAGGTTAAAATTAACTTTAGGTTAAGGTAGGGGTTAAGGTTAAAATTAACATTAGGTTAAGGTAGGGGTTAAGGTTAGAATTAACATTAGGTTAAGGTAACGGTTAAGGTTAGACTTAACATTAGGTTTGGTTAAAATAAGGTTAAGGTTAACGTAAGGGTTCAGGTTAGAATTAACATTAGGTTAAGGTAGGGGTTAAGGTTAAAATTAAGATTACGTTAAGGTAGGGGTTAAGGTTAAAATTAAGATTAGGTTAAGGTTAGAGTAAGGGTTAAGGTTAGACTAAACATTAGGTTTAGGTTATAATAAGGTTAAGGTAAGGGTTAAGGTTAGAATTAACTTTAGGTTAAGGTAAGGGTTAAGGTTAAAATTAAGGTAGGGGTTAAGGTTAGAATTAACATTAGGTTAAGGTTAAGGTAACGGTTAAAGTTAGAATAACATTAGGTTAAGGTAAGGGTTAAGGTTAAAATTAACATTAGGTTAAGGTAAGGGTTAAGGTTAAAATTAACATTAGGTTAAGGTAGGGGTTAAGGTTAAAATTAACATTAGGTTAAGGTTAAGGTAACGGTTAAAGTTAGAAGAGCATTAGGTTAAGGCAAGGGTTAAGGTTAGAATTAACATTAGGTTAAGGTAGGGGTTAAGGTTAGAATTAACATTAGGTTAAGGTTAAGGTAACGGTTAAAGTTAGAATAACATTAGGTTAAGGTAAGGGTTAAGATCAAACATGTAGTTCTGATAGTCAGTGAGCGGTTCTCACAAAGATAGGAGTACAAGATAGTGTGTGTGTGTGTGTGTGTGTGTCTGTCGGGGTGGGGTGGGGGGTGTCTAGCTGCAGTACGGGATGGAGACGGACCCCAGCGTAGGGGGACCGGTCCTATTCAGCAGAGAGGTAATCCAATTCTGGGAGCTGTCTTTCAGGGTGGGGGTGGGGGGGTGGGGGGGCTATAGGGGTTACAGGGTGGGAGGCAGACACAACACACTGGGGGGACAGTGTGTGTGTGTGTGTGTGGAGTGGGGGTGACACACTGTAGAGCTCGTTAATGTGAATAGCGAAGGTCAAATTACACGCTGATGCAAACAACACCCCCCCTCCACCACCACCCCCAATACTGTCCAGTCTTGAAATCAGGGCCTCCTCCTCCTCCTTCTCCTCCTCCTGTCTGATAGCCCAATAACCACTCAGTCGTCTGGGGCTCAAGTTTCTCTCCCTCGGAGGGAGACGGAGAGGAGCGTACGAATTGTCCGTTGTTTTCTGGACAGAGTTGAATCAGGTTAACGGTTTAAACGCTCTGCTATTTCTTCCCCTCACACTGTGAAACACACTGTGTGTGTGTGTGTGTCTGTGTGTGTGTCTGTGTGTGTGTGTCTGTGTGTGTCTGTGTGTGTGTCTGTGTGTGCGCGCAAGGAAGAAAGAAAGTGTTGAGCAGACGGAGCGAGACAGACGGACAAAGAGTAACGGCCTGATGGGGTGGGGGGGGGCTGTGATGGCCTTGGTCGGTGGAAAGGGGGGAGGGGGGGTGTCATTTGTGATTGGTGTAAACCAGAAACGGCGTCGCTCAGCTACTGACTGAAATCAACTAAATGGGGGGGAGGGGGGGTGTCACGAGCACAATAACACACTCGCACACACACACACACTTCAATATGTACACATATTTACACACAGATGGCAATGGATGAGGATGTGAGCACTTATTTGCACACAAACAACAACAACAACAACAACTTAGTTTTGTATAGAGCCTTTGAAGGAACCCAAGGACGTGTCGCACTAGACGAGAGTAAAAAATGAAAGATTGAAACATGAAAAAGACGACAGACCGCCGCAGGCCTTGGTAAACACTCAGGTTTTCAGTAACCTTTTAAAATTGTCCGGAGAAGTTGCATTGCAGACACACAAACACCACCAAAACAGCTCTGACCCATGGAGGCAATGGACTCCACAAGACCTCTGAAGGTGTCCTCTGGTATCCGGCGCCAAGCCGTTAGCAGCAGATCCTGTAAGTCCTGTTCGTTGAGAGGTGGGGCCTCCATGGGTCGGACTTGTTTCTCCGGCACATCCCACAGATGCTCGATCGGATCGAGATCTGGGGAATCTGGAGGCCGAGGCAGCACCTTGAACTCTTTGTCGTGCTCCTCGAACCATTCCTGGACAACTCTGGCAGGGTTGCGGGGAGCGTCCAAACTCCAGACCGGATGTTGAGTGGAGTAAACGAGGCAGGGGAAAAGAAGCTGCTCAGTCTGAATGTGAGAAAGACAAAGTGGGCGGATCGGATATTGCAATCTCAGTAGATGGACAAGATGCTCAACACCTAGAGAGCTCTAAATATTTGGGTTCAGTTAAGAAAAGTGACGGTGATCGTATAGATGACTTAAAACCAGAATCACCCTGGCAAAGAAAAGAATGATGGCGACGGGACCAACATGGAAAGATAGGGGGAATAAGAAAAGAAGCGAAAGTCAGTCGACTTAAAGCGCTCGTCTGGCCAGCGTTGTCACGCGGAGCTGAAAGTTGGACGTCGAGGAAAGCGATGGTGGACAGGATCGAGGCTGCAGAGACGTGGCTTTATCGTAGGATGCTTCCAATAAGTTGGACAGAGAAACGGATGAATGCGAGCGTCATTAACCGAAAAGGCAGTACCATGACGACGTCAAAGGATGGCTTAGTCTGAAAATATCGGAGGGAACAAGATCAGCTCAGGACAGAGAGAAGTGGAGGGGACTTGTCTGGCTAGCATGGCAACCTGATGGTGCTGGCAACCCTCGCTAACGAGGAAGCCTTGAAGAAGAAGGGAGCATAATCCCGCTGAAAGAGGCCGCTGCCATCAGGGAATACCGTTGCCATGAAGGGGTGTACCTGGTCTGTTCATGAATGCCAGGACTCAAGGTTTCCCAGCAGAACATTGTCCAGAGCATCACACTGCCTCCACCAGCTTGTCTTCTTCCCATAATGCATCCTGGTGACATCTCTTCCCCAGGTACACACCCGGCCATCCACATGATGTAAAAGAAGACATGATTCATCAGACCAGGCCACTTTCTTCCACTGCTCCATGGTCCAGTTCTGGCGCCGACGTGCCCATTGTAGGTGGTTTCGGTGGTGGACAGGGGTCAACATGGGCTACCTAGCCCCGTACACAGCAAGCTGTGATACACTGTGTGTCCTGACACCTGTCTGTCATAGCCGGCATCAGGAATCGGGAACAATTTATTGTCACTTCTTTCGTGTACTTGCGTACACGAACGAAATTCCGTTTCCCCCAGCCCGCATCAGTGCGACATAAAAGACATAAAACGCACATCCAAAATTCCCAAAAACGACACCACCAAAAACAGAGAGAACAAAGCAAAACAAAACAAAACACACCCAAACAGATAACAACACAGTCCACTCAGTGCAACACAGCCGGAGAAATTCCACCGTCCAGAGAAGGAACGCCAGCCAGGATGACTGCCGGTCTGCATGGGCTAGCAGTTAGCTTAGCCTGCCCTGCTTCCACCCAGACCGCCCTCGGTGTTCCCTGCTCGGGCACAGCTCCGGCAGGGCCGTGGTCCCTGGGCCCACCGGACGCGGCACAACAGGCTCCCCCAGCCGATCCAGCGCCAGCTCTCCCAGCCATTGAACGAAGACACAAACGTAGACGTGGACAAAGACACTGCGTGGACGGCACTCGGCAAGGCCCCCGCAAAGAGCTATAGTAGCTCTTCTGTGGGATCAGACCAGACGGGCTAGCCTTCACTCCCCATGCATGTAGTGGTTTTAATGTTTGGCTGATCGGTATACATCTATATATACAGACAGACACACAAACACACACACGTACGGGTACACGTTCCTGAATCCTCTAAATGTCACAATATTTACATCCTCCTGTTACCCTTTCCTCATCTTCTCCCTCTTTTATCTGGCGGAGGAGACGGGTCCCTTTGAGGTTTAATGAGGGCGAGGAAGCATCGCCTCGTCATCTCTGACACTGCCTTCTCTCCGGCTCCTTTAATACTTTAATAAGGCAAAAAATAAACAAAACAAAAAAACTAAACCAAAACCAAAACAAGACATCAAGCATTGCTAAACAAAGCGTTAGAGAGAGGAAGTAAGGACGTGTACACGTCACGTTTCTCTACGTCCAGGGTGTGCGGGCGAATCCCCGTGTTACCTCTGAATTGGTGGGGCTTCCCTACAGACACAATGGCTTCTGTGCGGTCCACTGACTTCCGGTTTCTACTGCAGCGGTCATACCAGTTTCCTGTTTGTTGGCGCGCACTATTGACAATGGCGTATTTTTTGCGATGCCTGCAAGATTGACCGTGGATAAATGTCAACGACGCGCACAGAAATGTTGACGAACTTTCACCTGCATCTAATTGTGGGGGTAACCTGATATGCACACCTTGAAACTTGTCACCTGTTTGCTGGTAGGTGCGGGTGACAAGTTTGTCGACAGTTCTGTGCATGTCGTTTACGTTTAGCCATGGTAAATCTTGCAGGCATCGCAAAAAATACGCCATTGTCAATAGTGCGTGCCAACAAACAGGAAACTGGTATGACCACTGCAGTAGAAACCGGAAGTCAGTGGACTACAGTTACGCACAGAGCCGACTGGGGAGAAAAACCCAAAAAATACAAGATGACGACGCAACACAAGACACAGTTACCTACACATAACATACACTTTACTCAAATAGAGTCACACCCGAGGTTAATCTACAGTTACCCAGACCAGATAGCTCGTGCGCAACGCTTCACAATGCATGTTCACCGGTCACACACAGGAAAACCCAAACAGCATCCCATTGCCTGTTTGTCAAACCGAACCTCTTACGACTCTGTAGCAACCAGCGATGTTTTATTCAGTTTACCGGCGGTGAACAACCAAGTTTGGGGAAAGGAGCAGAAAAGTAAAGCAGACGGAAGAGAAGCTGAGATTTCTGTGCCTCTCGGGGGTTTTTCTCCAGCTCTTTGTACCTCTGCTGCACACCTACACACCTACACACCTACACAGTTTGCTGCCGTTTATGGAGTTCCCTCTGACATGCAGTACTAACAGCAGCAAGGTGACAGTTCTCTGCTCAAATAAGGCCCGATCCCTGAACATGGGGCTCCCACCAGCGGCGTCGTAGTGGTGGGGGAAAAGGGGAAGGACCTACCAGGGCCTAGAAGCGGGGGGGGCGGCTCTCGAGAAGCCTGGAATTAAACGTTTGTTTTGGTTTGCAACTAATTAGTGTCATAACTTCAGTTAAAAATTGGCTCAATACGCCGGTTGAGGGACTTAAAGAAAATAGTGGAGGCTCTCTGAGGCCCCTCTCACCCCTCTCTGAGGCCCCTCTCACCACTTACAAAAGGTGCACAGTGGTTTAGTCCGCCCCTCACGAGCATCTCTCAATGCAGCTCATCTAGTCCTGTCACGAATGACTGCTGATACAAGCACAGAGTCGTGTCTTTCTCAAAGAAAGCAAAATCTGGGTTCCAGAAAAGAAAAGAACAAAGGAAAGGGAGAGAAGGCAAAATGAGGGAAAACAACTGTTGAGGAATTTCTTCCAATGCAAAGGTGAGCTAGGAGCTTTTAAAAGAAAGGTGGCTAGCTAACCGCTGCTACCACAACTAGGTAGCAGCTAGCTAGCTAACTCTGAACACAGTAGGAGTCAGCTAGCTAGCTAGTACCGTAACACACGCAGTGTCATACATTTATCAGCATCATAGCTACAATGTCATATGAAATTATATCTGTGAACATTACCTAGCTTAACATGAAACACATGGCCCTCGGTTTCAGGATCAGCCACAGGGAGCGTAAGGTTCCAGACCACAGCAACCATACGTGGAACACTTGCACCTATTCTGAAGCCGACAGAGATGACTGAAGAGCAGATAAAGACAGCATGCCAGGCACTGACGAGAACATACAAAAAGGATCTGAAATGAAATGCTGCACCTGAGCACAATATATGGCGCCACGTTGTCACATACTCTGCCCCTCTTGGGCTCCTTAAAGTCATCTCTTAAGATGCAGCTGCAGAGCATTTTTGGAGAAACGTGTATAGCACTCAGGATTTTCTGCACACTGCCTGTGACTGTTGCTGGAGGTGAACGGGCTTTCAGCAAGTTAAAACTAGTTAAAAACTACCTACGATGTCCCAGGAGAGGCTGAGCAGCCTGGCACTACTCTCAGTTGAAAGCTGATTAGTAAAACAACTGGACTTTAAAGATCTAATCAACGACTTTGCAAACAAGAAGTCCCGTCAGTGGGCGTTTACAGTGGAATAAACGTCATGGGTGTCAGCATCAGTGCCCTAAGATTCATCAGAGTTTGAAGTGATACTATACATTTTTTCAGTCACTGTAAGATAGTGAAGTTAAGGTGGAGGTTAGGTGAAGTTGGGTTAAAACAGATTACTGTACTGTGATTGTAAATAATATACTGTATGCTAGAACTCAAAAAGGTGACGCATGAGAGACACAAGAGGAAAGGGGCCCACAGAGACGGCTTACGTATAGGGCCCAGAATTTCGTGCTACACCCCCTGGCTCCCACACACGATCGAGTGGCTGATGCAAGCGAATCCAGAGCACAATCCCATGCACAACACAGACACACACACACAAACACACACACACACACACACCTGCAAACAAGTAAGGAAATGAAGTGAGGCACGTTGCTCCCACTGTGTGGACATCTGCTGTGCACTGTGCAAAGATGTGCAAGTACAGGCACGCACACACACACACACACACACATACACACACTTTGTACATATACTTACAAAGGTCCACACCCACACACACGTACACACGGGGCTGCTCTATATTCTGCTTTGAAGCCCCTGAAAGTTTAGATCCACCAGCTCAGAACCATCAGTATGCGTTTGTCCTCTGGCTTCAACACAAACATATTTGGTATGGATGCATTGCTTCAAGAGGATTATGCAAACACACACACGCACACACAAACACGCACGCATGCACTCCCGCACACACACACACTTCAATACATACGGACAGAAATGGATGGGGATGTGAGCACTTATTTTCACACAAACACACACACACACACAGACACACACACACACACACACACACACACACACACACACACAGTGTGTCTACAAACAAGACACATACTTTCACCAGTGGTCTTTCCATATATTTCTGTCTGGTGTGTCTGTTGTGTTGTCAATGAGAGCGTCCATGCGGGTCCAAGTCCACACACGAACCAGCGGTCAGTAGAGTCTCGGTAAACAACGGAGGCCGAGGCCCCGGCGTCAAGTCTGCAGCCCGGTCAAGCGTCTCCGCTGCAGGGTGCTGCGCACGGAGGGGCGAGACAATCACAACCGGAAACGCGTTGTCGTTTCCCAGCCCACAGCGGTGCGACGCAAACAGAGCCTGCATAAACGGGTTTTCCTTTTCCCCCCTGTGGCGTCATCTTTGACGTCATGACATTCGTGAGGTCACGAACGCGCCGGAAAACCGGGAAGTAAACGGTAGAAAGCAGCATGGAAGCCAGAGAGAGACGGTGGTTCTTTATATCTTGTACTTCAGTCTCTCTCTCAAACCATTCAAACTCAACGTAGACTGAACGGCGTTCGAGCGCTGCTCGAACGAAGACGCTGTACCCACAACCGATAACTGCTTTTCCTCAGTTGCCGGCGCGATTTTATGACGCGCGGGCAGTGGCCCTACGTCATCGCACAAATTAGTGCGCCCACCCGGCTGTCGCGTTTACGTCACTGCCGATCGGAGGCGGAGCCGATAAATACCCGTGACTACTGCAGAGTCATGTGACCCGGGAGCGAATGCCGATTGTACCCTTTTACGTTGACCCCCCAAAGGCGGGTGTTAGCGGGTGTTAGCGGATGCTAGCGGGTGTTAGCGGATGTTAGCGGATGCTAGCGGGTTTTTTGGCCTCAAGAACACAAATGTCCAAAATAACACAGGGAACTGCCGGTCTGCATGGGCTCACCGCCCCGCTTCCGCCTCCTGTCAGAACACCCTCGGCGTTTCCTCCTTGGTTGCAGCTCCGGTCAGGGCCGTGGTCCCCGGGCCCACAGGACGCAGCAGACCGGGCTCCCTCAGCCGATCCAGCGCCGGCTCTCTCGGCCACACACCTTCGACACACCTCCCCGCACTCCACATGACGACGCTAAAGACCTCCCTGGGTGTTATCGGAACCGCCGGTCTGCATGGGCTAGCAGTTAGCTTAGCCTGCCCCCCGTCCATGTCCTGTCAGACCGCCGGCGGTGTTTCCTCCTTGGTTGCAGCTCCGGGCAGGGCCGTGGTCCCCGGGCCCACAGGACGCAGCGGACCGGGCTCTTCCAGCCGCTCCAGCACCACCTCTCCCAGCCATCAAACGAAGACAAGCGTAGACGCAGACGTGGACAAAGACACCGCGTGGACGGTGCTGGGTGAGGCCGCCGCAAACGTGAATTCATGCCGCCATCTTCCTACACCGGAAGTGGAAAAGAGAGAGAGAGAGAGAGAGAGAGAGAGAGAGAGAGAGAGAGAGAGAGAAAGAAAATACATACACCTAAGCTCCTGTGTGTGTGTTTGTGTGTGTGTGTGTGGGGGGGGGTTAATTAGCAGACATGTGGCTGAAGACATTTCTCTTTGGTGCTGCTCGTGCGTTCTTGCATGCGTATATGTGTGTGTGTGTGTGTGTGTGATAGCGTGTTGTTTTTTTCCAAGGGTAGGAGAGGGCAATCAGAAATCGGCAACAACATCGGAGACTCAACAACGTGACAACCAGTCTGATCTGAAACTTTTTCTGTCTCTCTCTCGCTTTCTCTGTCAATTCAATTCAGTTCAATTCAGTATTCAGTATTCAGTATTGAGTATTCAGTATGTGCTTTATTGGCATGACATACATTTTGTACATATTGCCAAAGCATGTAAAACCACAACACAACACAACAATGATTATAATAACAGCAGCAACAATGATTATGATATCCAACAACAACAATAGGTGCCATCTGTCTGTCTGTCTGTCTCTCTCTCACTCTGTCTCTGTCTGTCTCTCTCTCTGTCTGCCTCTCCCTGGCTTTTTATTTTCTTTCACCTCCACCCCCTACACACACACACACACACACACACACACACACACACACACACACACACACAGCAGCGGCAGCTTGTACCCAGAAGAGCGTGTCCGGCTCAGCTCCAGCCTGTCCATTAGCATGAAGAGAAAGCCCCCTATGTCCGTCTGTCTCTTCTCTGATGTCATTTTGAAACTGTCTGTCTGTCTGTCTGTCTGTCTGTCTGTCTGTCTGTCTGTCTGTCTGTCTGTCTGTCCATTCAACTTGTTCAGGGCTGTAGCTGTCTGCTGTCGGTGATCAGAGCCCACAGCACATCGCTGTACGTTGGACTCCTCACGAATTCCCCCCAGCTCCCCAACCGACCAGAGGAGGCGCTAGTGCAGCGACCAGGACACGTACCCACATCCGGCTTCCCACCCGCAGACACGGCCAATTGTACCTGTAGGGACGCCCCACCAAGCCGGGGGTAACACGGGGATTCAAACCGGCGATCCCCGTGTTGATAGGCAACAGAATAGACCAGTACGCCACCCGGACGCCCTCATTCTCCTCATCTCTGACGTTTCTGCAAGGTACCGGTGGCTGAGATGGCCGCTGGTTGTGGTGGCTACGGATATGAGGCCGCCAGGTGGAGGAAAGTATGACTGTGTGAGCACGTGCTCAGGGATTTTGCAGGGTTCTTGTTGGGACCCTGTCTTGACGGGGGGGGGGGAGTGTGATGGCCCCAGGGCCTCTGCCAGGGCCTGTATGTGTTGTGGTGTTTCTGTGTTGTGTGTGTGTGTGTGTGTTTTGTGTGTTACGGGTCCCTGGCTGGGTGGAGCTGGAGGTCATCAGGACGCGGAGGCGGCCGGCCGTGGTCTCCCTGCGGGCTAGAACAGACCCGCCCACCCTTGCAGCTGAAAGCTCCCGCTCCCCTCGCACCACTCGGCTGGTCCGGCAGGACAGGAGCTCTGTCTGACGGCCTCATCTGCTCAAATTGGATTTGTGTTATCTTAGCCAAACAAAACTCACCCCCGTCGAGGAAATCCCTTTGTGTTAGTTAATCCCTCGCATGTGTTGCCCTTATTTGCTGCGGTCCCCGAGCCGGGCCGTGACAACATTCATACACGTCCCTGTGTCACACACGGTTGTAAAGCCGAGTCGCCGATAAAACCAACAGCAAACGCCGTGAACGTAAAACCCCGTTCGTAATAAGCGGAATTCTCCTTTAATCATGGCGACTCTCGAGGGATTCAGCTTGACTGTGTCCTGCTGGTTGTTCCCTCTTTATTCTCCAGGTTGTGTTGCTGTTCTGTGTTGTGGTGCCTCACCGTGCATCTGTACATACCTGTATGTGTGAGCATGCCTACTGATGTGTTAACAAGGGTGTGTGTGTGTCTGTGTGTCTGTGTGTGTGTGTGTGTGTGAGCACTAACAGCAGGGCAGCAGAATGACTTGTGGACTCTCACTGTCTCCTTTCAATTAATGTCTCATTAGAGCCTCGTGTTCCTCGGCGGCTCGGCTGCTTGTTTGAAGTGACGGAGATCTGAAATGCCAAAGCCGTCTGCCAAGAGAGAGGGAGAGGGAGAGAGAGAGGGAGAGAGAGGGAGGGAGGGAGAGAGAGAGAGAGAGAGAGAGAGGGAGAGAGAGAGAGAGAGAGAGAGAGAGAGGCAGAGAAAGGGAGGGAGAGGGAGAGAGAGAGAGAGAGAGAGAGAGGGAGGGAGAGAGAGAGAGAGAGGGAGAGAGAGGGAGAGAGAGGGAGGGAGAGGGATGGAGAGAGAGGGAGGGAGAGAGAGGGAGAGAGAGGGAGGGAGAGAGAGAGGGAGAGAGAGGGAGAGAGAGGGAGAGAGAGGGAGGGAGAGAGAGAGAAATAACAACATCTGTTTAGATGGTGATTAGATAGTGCTGTTGTTCATCCATCCACGTTCTGTCCCAGCTTAACTGGGTCCTGGTCCATCTCAGCAGGCCTCATGGTGGGAAAATACGTACATGCAGCACAGGTCAGCGGTCCAACAGACAGTCCACACTTCCACACACGTCGTCCACCCCAGTTCCTTCACTCCGCTTCACCCAGCATGCATGACGTCAGATTGCAGGACGAACATGTAGCAGTAGTAGTAGTAGTAGTGGTGGTGGTGGTGGTGGTAGTAGTAGTAGTGGTGGTGGTGGTAGTAGTAGTAGTAGTAGTGGTGGTGGTGGTGATGATAGTGGTGGTGGTGGTAGTAGCAGTACTGGTGGTAGTAGTAGTGGTGATAGTGGTAGTAGTGGTGATAGTAGTAGTACTAGCAGCTAGAAAAGCGCTATGTGAAATGCAACTTGATTGATTGATAGTAGTGGTGGTAGTAATAGTGGTAGTAGTAGTATTGGTAGTGGCGGTGGTAGTAGTAGTAGTGGTGGTGGTAGCAGTAGTAGTAGTGTTGGTAATGGTGGTGGTAGTAGTAGTGGTGGTAGTAGTAGTAGTAGTTGTAACCCACATGAAAGCATGATATAAATTAGCATAAATAATTCATTAAAGTGCATGACTAAGTTGAATGAATGAATGATTTATTCCAGTCTGTGTACATTTGTGTGCACATGCAACAGAAGGAAAAAGCACCATCGTGCATATTTACATCAGTCCACTTCACACGACAAGACTCAACCAATCAATGACCGAAAAAGGGACCGGCTGAGGCCCAAGGCTTATTGTTGCCTATCCTATACAGTCCTTAAGCTAACTTAGAATATCAGAGGTACCAAAGGGAGAAGAAAAGAGGAATTTATACGACGTTGTAATCCTGAATTAAAGTATTTCCAATGTATTTAAATACACAATATCTAAGAATTTTAAGGTGCAGGACCGTATAAATAACGGATGAGTAGATTCACGGTAACGAGCTTTATGTATTATTCTAAATAGCTCTTTTCTGATGTTTAATTCTGTTTGTTCTATAAACATTTCCCCAAACCTCAACACGGTATGACAGATACAGCCTCATCAATGAACAACACGACATACGCCAACACTTCCTATCCGGCAGATCCCCTGTTTTGTGAAGAACAGCAATAGATTTAGATAAGTTCTGTTTAATCTATTCTACATGTGGCTTCCAGCAGAGTTTATGGTCTAGAATCAAGCCCAACAATTTTGTTTCAAACGCTCTTTCAATTTCAACTCCACTTAACTTCAGTTTTATCTCACAATTGACCCTAAAACCACCCAACCCCATAAATGTTGTCTTCTTTTCATTTAGTGGTAACTTACTAATGTCAAACTATCTTTCTTAACGTTCTCAATCCCCTTGTCGGTTGGTTAAAATATTGGTTAAAGTGTGTACACTTAGTTCATTAAAAGTCAGCCAAAATGGTTTGACTGTAATTTAATGCGGACAATTAAAAGTATGCCTTTAAGAAGTTTAACGACGCTTCCCCTTTAAGAGACTCGTGGCACACAACAGAGGAGAGAACGAAGCGGGGAAATCGAAGGACGAGCATTTCGTGAAAAGTTGAATTAAAACCTGAAAAATAGTTGGAAAAATAATACTTACCTGTGTGAAACCTTATGAAGGCCTTATCTAAAGAACTTACAACGGTTTCGGTGAGTTTTAACTGGTTTCGGTGAGTTTTAACCGGTTCCATTGAGTTTTAACCGGTTTCGTTGAGTTTTAACCGGTTTTGGTGAGTTTTAACCGGTTTCGTTGAGTTTTAACCGGTTTCGTTGAGTTTTAACCGGTTTCGGTGAGTTTTAACCGGTTTCGTTGAGTTTCAACTGGTTTCGTTGAGTTTTAACCGGTTTCGTTGAGTTTTAACCGGTTTTGGTGAGTTTTAACCGGTTTCGTTGAGTTTTAACCGGTTTCGTTGAGTTTTAACCGGTTTCGGTGAGTTTTAACCGGTTTCGTTGAGTTTCAACCGGTTTCGTTGAGTTTTAACCGGTTTTGGTGAGTTTTAACCGGTTTCGTTGAGTTTTAACCGGTTTCGTTGAGTTTCAACCGGTTTCGTTGAGTTTTAACCGGTTTAGGTGAGTTTTAACCGGTTTCGTTGAGTTTTAACCGGTTTCGTTGAGACTTTGTTGCAGTGCAGTTGTGTGTAGGAAGCCATAAACCCAAACTCTTTGGCAGTTGTGTTTGTGTTGTATTTTTCAGTTTAATAAGGACACCAGATAAGATAATGTACATCGTGCGAGTGAAAAGGAGCTGGGTTTAATTGCGTTTAGAGGACGGAGATGTGAAGTGAGCGGCCCGGTGGCAGGAGGAGGGAAAGTACAACCCCGCCGCCATTTTGGGCCTAGCTGAACAACCTAGCAGTCCAGTCCACGGCGACTGTAAAGTTGTGTTGATTTGATGCACTCTTAAATAATCATTTATTGTCTTTATGACCTGTTGGACACGTCCATTTTTTTGGGGGGGGGGAGGGGGGGTCCTGTTTGAAGTTGTTTTAGGGTGGAGATTCTTCTCTGGTGTTAACCCGGCGGAGAACCCTCATCTGCACCCACAACACCACCTTGGTAGCCAAGAAAGCCCAACGGCGTATCTACGTTCTGCGAAAGGCGGAGAAAAGCCCGTCTCATATAACCCCCCCCTCCTCCCCCCGCCCTCCTCGCCACATTTTACAGAGGGACTATTGAGAGCATCCTGCACAGCTGCATCACTTCATGCTTTGGATTTGCCCCATCTCAGATGGCAAGACACTGCAGTGGATCGTGAGGACAGCTGAGAAGATGGTTGGATCCTCTCTTCCCTCCATCGCAGACATGGACACCACCTGCTGCATCTGCAAGGCCACCAGCGTGGTGGATGACCCCACACACGCCTTACACAAGCTCTTCACCCTCCTGCTGTCTGGCTACGGTACCGTAGCATCGGGCCCTCACGGCCAGACTGTGTTATAGTTTCTTCCCCCGAGCTATCAGACTCCTCAGTATCCAGGGACTGGACTTGACACCCCCCCCCACACACACACACATATATACATTCACATTAACATAAACAAACACACACTTGTACTCGTTCATTCATCTATTCATTATCCAAACCACTTATCCTACTCAGGGTCACGGGGATGCTGGAGCCTATCCCAGCACTCATTGGATGGCTGGCAGGGAGACACCCTGCACTGGCTGCCAGACCATCACAGGGCCAACACACACACACACACACACACACACACACACACACACACACACACACACACACACACACACACACACACACACACACACACACACACACACACCTAGGGACAACTTAGTACGGCCGATCCACCTGACCTACATGTCTTTGGACTGTGGGGGGAAACCGGAGCACCCGGAGGAAACCCACACAGACACGGGGAGAACATGCAAACTCCCCACAGAGGACGACCCGGGATGACCCCTAAGATGGGACTACCCTGGGGCTCGAACCCAGGACGAGCTTGCTGCGAGGCGACCACGCTAACCACTGCGCCACCGTGCCACCCTACTTATACTGCGTTGAACACTATTCTACTCCCCTTGCAATTTTTTGCACATTTCTTTCTTTCTGGATTCCCCCCAATTGTACCCGGCCAATTACCCCACTGTTCTGAGCTGTCCCGGTTGCTGCTCCGTCCCCTCAGCTGATCCAGGCAGGGCTGCAGACTCCTCCACGTCTCCTCCCATACATGTGGAGTTGCCAGCTGCTTCTTTTCACCTGACAGTGAGGCGTTTCACCAGGGGCATGTAGCGCGTGGGAGGCGCACACTATTCCCCCAGTTCCCCCTCCCCCCGAACAAGCACCCCGACCAACCAGAGGAGGCGCTATTGCAGCGACAAGAACACATACCCACATTTCGTTTCCCACCCGCAGACACAGCCAATTGTGTCTGTAGGGACGCCCGACCAAGCCAGAGGTAACACGGGGATTCGAACCACCTATCCCCTGTGTTGGTAGGCAATGGAATAGACCGCACCTGGGTGCCCTCCACATTTCTCTCCTAAAGTACTGCACTGACCGCCTGCGTTCTTACTGCTACTGCAGTATTTAATGTTCACACTCATGGCAGATGTGTCAGTAACTTTGTACGGTCTGGTACTGTTTGTATATGTCTGCACACATGCACTTTCTGCAGTGTGGTGTAGACCTGTGTAGCTGCTGTTCCTCCGTGTTGTTCTGTGTGGCAGTGTGATCACTTTCTGCAGTGTGGTGTAGACCTGTGTAGCTGCTGTTCCTCTGTGCTGTTCTGTGTGGCAGCGTGATCACTTTCTGCAGTGTGGTGTAGACCTGTGTAGCTGCTGTTCCTCCGTGTTGTTCTGTGTGGCAGCGTGATCACTTTCTGCAGTGGGGTGTAGACCTGTGTAGCTGCTGTTCCTCTGCGCTGTTCTGTGTGGCAGTGTGATCACTTTCTGCAGTGTGGTGTAGACCTGTATAGTCTGCTGTTCCTCTGTGCTGTTCTGTGTGGCAGTGTGATCACTTTCTGCAGTGTGGTGTAGACCTGTGTAGTCTGCTGTTCCTCTGCGCTGTTCTGTGTGGCAGCGTGATCACTTTCTGCAGTGTGGTGTAGACCTGTGTAGTCTGCTGTTCCTCTGTGCTGTTCTGTGTGGCAGCGTGATCACTTTCTGCAGTGTGGTGTAGACCTGTGTAGTCTGCTGTTCCTCTGCGCTGTTCTGTGTGGCAGCGTGATCACTTTCTGCAGCGTGGTGTAGACCTGTGTAGTCTGCTGTTCCTCTGCGCTGTTCTGTGTGGCAGCGTGATCACTTTCTGCAGCGTGGTGTAGACCTGTGTAGTCTGCTGTTCCTCTGTGCTGTTCTGTGTGGCAGTGTGATCACTTTCTGCAGTGTGGTGTAGACCTGTATAGTCTGCTGTTCCTCTGCGCTGTTCTGTGTGGCAGTGTGATCACTTTCTGCAGTGTGGTGTAGACCTGTGTAGTCTGCTGTTCCTCTGCGCTGTTCTGTGTGGCAGCGTGATCACTTTCTGCAGTGTGGTGTGTAGCTGCTGTTCCTTTGTGCTGTTCTGTGTGGCAGTGTGATCACTTTCTGCAGTGTGGTGTAGACCTGTGTAGCTGCTGTTCCTCTGTGCTGTTCTGTGTGGCAGTGTGATCACTTTCTGCAGTGTGGTGTAGACCTGTGTAGTCTGCTGTTCCTCTGCGCTGTTCTGTGTGGCAGTGTGATCACTTTCTGCAGTGTGGTGTAGACCTGTGTAGTCTGCTGTTCCTCTGCGCTGTTCTGTGTGGCAGCATGATCACTTTCTGCAGTGTGGTGTAGACCTGTGTAGTCTGCTGTTCCTCTGTGCTGTTCTGTGTGGCAGTATGATCACTTTCTGCAGTGTGGTGTAGACCTGTGTAGCGGCTGTTCCTCTGTGCTGTTCTGTGTGGCAGCGTGATCACTTTCTGCAGTGTGGTGTAGACCTGTGTAGCTGCTGTTCCTCTGCGCTGTTCTGTGTGGCAGCGTGATCACTTTCTGCAGCGTGGTGTAGACCTGTGTAGTCTGCTGTTCCTCTGTGCTGTTCTGTGTGGCAGTGTGATCACTTTCTGCAGTGTGGTGTAGACCTGTATAGTCTGCTGTTCCTCTGTGCTGTTCTGTGTGGCAGTGTGATCACTTTCTGCAGTGTGGTGTAGACCTGTGTAGCGGCTGTTCCTCTGTGCTGTTCTGTGTGGCAGTGTGATCACTTTCTGCAGTGTGGTGTAGACCTGTGTAGTCTGCTGTTCCTCTGCGCTGTTCTGTGTGGCAGCGTGATCACTTTCTGCAGTGTGGTGTAGACCTGTGTAGTCTGCTGTTCCTCTGTGCTGTTCTGTGTGGCAGTATGATCACTTTCTGCAGTGTGGTGTAGACCTGTGTAGCGGCTGTTCCTCTGTGCTGTTCTGTGTGGCAGCGTGATCACTTTCTGCAGTGTGGTGTAGACCTGTGTAGCTGCTGTTCCTCTGCGCTGTTCTGTGTGGCAGTGTGATCACTTTCTACAGTGTGGTGTAGACCTGTATAGTCTGCTGTTCCTCTGTGCTGTTCTGTGTGGCAGTGTGATCACTTTCTGCAGTGTGGTGTAGACCTGTGCAGTCTGCTGTTCCTCTGTGCTGTTCTGTGTGGCAGCGTGATCACTTTCTGCAGTGTGGTGTAGATCTGTGTAGCTGCTGTTCCTCTGCGCTGTTCTGTGTGGCAGCGTGATCACTTTCTGCAGTGTGGTGTAGACCTGTGTAGCTGCTGTTCCTCTGCGCTGTTCTGTGTGGCAGCGTGATCACTTTCTGCAGTGTGGTGTAGACCTGTGTAGCGGCTGTTCCTCTGTGCTGTTCTGTGTGGCAGCGTGATCACTTTCTGCAGTGTGGTGTAGACCTGTGTAGTCTGCTGTTCCTCTGTGCTGTTCTGTGTGGCAGCGTGATCACTTTCTGCAGTGTGGTGTAGACCTGTGTAGTCTGCTGTTCCTCTGTGCTGTTCTGTGTGGCAGCGTGATCACTTTCTGCAGTGTGGTGTAGACCTGTGTAGCTGCTGTTCCTCTGTGCTGTTCTGTTTGGCAGCGTGATCACTTTCTGCAGTGTGGTGTAGACCTGTGTAGCGGCTGTTCCTCTGTGCTGTTCTGTGTGGCAGCGTGATCACTTTCTGCAGTGTGGTGTAGACCTGTGCAGTCTGCTGTTCCTCTGTGCTGTTCTGTGTGGCAGCGTGATCACTTTCTGCAGTGTGGTGTAGATCTGTGTAGCTGCTGTTCCTCTGCGCTGTTCTGTGTGGCAGCGTGATCACTTTCTGCAGTGTGGTGTAGACCTGTGTAGCTGCTGTTCCTCTGTGCTGTTCTGTGTGGCAGCGTGATCACTTTCTGCAGTGTGGTGTAGACCTGTGTAGTCTGCTGTTCCTCTGTGCTGTTCTGTGTGGCAGTGTGATCACTTTCTGCAGTGTGGTGTAGACCTGTATAGTCTGCTGTTCCTCTGTGCTGTTCTGTGTGGCAGCGTGATCACTTTCTGCAGTGTGGTGTAGATCTGTGTAGCTGCTGTTCCTCTGCGCTGTTCTGTGTGGCAGTGTGATCACTTTCTGCAGTGTGGTGTAGACCTGTGTAGTCTGCTGTTCCTCT
Organism: Lampris incognitus; assembly: GCF_029633865.1. Lineage (NCBI taxonomy): Eukaryota > Metazoa > Chordata > Actinopteri > Lampriformes > Lampridae > Lampris > Lampris incognitus. The sequence continues at coordinate 5,721,069 of NC_079230.1, read as the reverse complement.
GTGCTGTTCTGTGTGGCAGCGTGATCACTTTCTGCAGTGTGGTGTAGACCTGTGTAGTCTGCTGTTCCTCTGTGCTGTTCTGTGTGGCAGCGTGATCACTTTCTGCAGTGTGGTGTAGACCTGTGTAGCGGCTGTTCCTCTGTGCTGTTCTGTGTGGCAGCGTGATCACTTTCTGCAGTGTGGTGTAGACCTGTGTAGCGGCTGTTCCTCTGTGCTGTTCTGTGTGGCAGTGTGATCACTTTCTGCAGTGTGGTGTAGACCTGTGTAGTCTGCTGTTCCTCTGTGCTGTTCTGTGTGGCAGTGTGATCACTTTCTGCAGTGTGGTGTAGACCTGTGTAGCTGCTGTTCCTCTGTGCTGTTCTGTGTGGCAGCGTGATCACTTTCTACAGTGTGGTGTAGACCTGTGTAGTCTGGAAGTCCGTCTGCGTGTCTGGAAAGCTCAGGTTTTTCTGTGGAATGGGAAGCGTTGAATGGACAACTGTCCCTTTTTGCTATCCAGGTTACAGTGTGTGTGTCTCTGTGTGTGTCTGTGTGTGTATGTCTGTGTGTGTCTGTGTGTGTGTGTGTGTGTGTGTGTGTGTGTGATATTCTAATAACCGCATGAATGTTTAATGAGCAGTGTAAAGGCAGAGAGAGATGCATTGAAATCATTCAGACTTTATTCTTCCCATCTGCTGTCCCTCGCTACAAAGCTTTGGGGCCCCTAGCTCTGATTGTCTCCAGCCATTTTGTACAGAGACCCCCCCCCACCCCACCCCACCCCACCCCACCCCACCCCACCCCACCACCCCTTCACGTGACCAGCTAACAGAAAATAATTGAATTGCTTTCAGTCCACATAGAGGTGATAAATAGAGGGCCACCGTTTGATTGACGGGCAGAACAAAGGGGCGGCGTTAGAGGACGAGATGGTCCGGCACGATCAGCCGCGTCGTTTCCATCCAGCGACACACGTTTTCTGTTCTTTGGACCCCCTCCGGGACACGAAAAGGCTGAAAAGAGACGAGGTAAACACCATTTGGACACCACACGGAAAAAAGGAAGGATCCCGCTGTTCGTTTCACTGAGGAAAGCTCCTTCATCTCGAAGCTGAGAGAAAAAGATGAGCGTCTCCTCCTCGGCAGAAGAGGAGGAGGCAGCCGATGTGACGACGACGAGGAGTTGGCGAACACGGTGCGTCAGGCCCCCCGCTGACGGCTGCCAGAACCAGGGCCCAAACATGGACCCGGCGTGGGGGGACGGACGACTGGTGCGGTCAGAGAGCACTTGGAGCAGAACCCCGGGCGAAGGAGGGAGGGGCGATGGCGCAGGAATGGGCCGGTTCCTCTTCACCGGCAGCGCCCCCCCTGTGTGGGTCTCTCTGGGCCCCCCCGTGTGGGTCTCTCTGGGCCCCCCTGTGTACACCTGGTGCTGGAGCAGACAGACGGCAGGACACCGGGGATTAAAGGACGGCTCCCGGAGAAGAACCACCCCTTTAGCAAGCACAGGCCCGGCTTCGAGATCCGGTTGGTACGCTGCGTACCTGAGGACGGTTCTGAGGCAGCAGGTCCAGAAGCCACGCACATCAGGGAACGCCTGTCCAGAATCTAGAGCGGCGACTTATTTGGCAATACGCCCCCCCCCCCCAAACACACACACACACACACACACACACACTCAGACTGACACACCCTCAGACTGACACACACACACACACACACACACACACACACACACACACACACAGACCCCCCCACACACACACACACAGACCCCCCCACACACACACACACAGACCCCCCCACACACACACACGCACACAGACCAACGTGCACACACACACACACACACAGACTTCAGTGTGTTCGAGGAGGTCATGGTCTTTCTCTCCTGTCTGTATGTATAATATAGATAATATGTATAATATAGATAACATATGTAAAATATGTATAATATAGATAATATATGTATAATATGTATAATATAGATATTATGTATAATATAGATAATATATGTATAATATGTATAATATAGATAATATATGTATAATATGTATAATATAGATAATATGTATAATATAGATAACATATGTATAATATGTATAATATAGATATTATGTATAATTTAGATAATATATGTATAATATAGATAATATATGTATAATATAGATAATATATATAATATAGATAATATATGTATGATATAGATAATATATGTATAATATAAATAATATATATAATATAGATAACATATGTATAATATAGATAATATATATAATATAGATAATATATGTATAATATAGATAATATATGTATAATATAGATAACATATGTATGATATAGATAATATGTATAATATAGATAACATATGTATGATATAGATAATATGTATAATATAGATAACATATGTATGATATAGATAATATATATATAATATAGATAACATATGTATGATATAGATAACGTATGTATATTATAGATAATATGTACAATATAGATAATATGTATAATATAGATAACGTATGTATGATATAGATAATATGTATAATATAGATAACATATGTATAATATGTATGATATAGATAACATATGTATGATATAGATGATGGCGAGCGAGAGTCTCCTGTACAGCAGAAAGCAGTTTCTATGTACAATGTAAATCCAGTGACTCCAGAGTGGTGTGAGCCCAGTCCTGTTTTACTGGTTTTACTGGTTGTTCTGGTGGTTCTGGTTGTGTTTTTACAGTGTGCGCTACGGTACAGTCAGCAGGAAGTACATACACCACAGCGTTTCAGTTCACTTGGTCAAAAAGAAAAACAAAACAACCGCCGATAAATAGAATAAATAAACCCATCTGGCACACAGTCTTTATGCACCTCGTGCCGTGCTGGTCGAGGTGTGTGTCGGGTCCGGTCCGGCGCGCTCGGACCCGTTCAGCCAACCGGCAGCGGGCCTGCAGGCCCGTCCTGCGTCCGTCCGCTGCAGGACGGAGTCAGTCCTGCGGTATGTACACAGTCACGCCACACGTAGTCTTTATTGAAATATTACAGCCTGGAACGGACCCCGCTCCAGCAGCCAGAACCGGGATGCGTCCAAACGGCCCGGTACTCTCCTGGTTCTGCAGGGTGGCCTTGACAGAGTGTTGTCGTCCAGGACCGTGGGCCTTGTCGTGTTCGGTTCCCGTCCAGTGAGTCGTGAAAACTGACACAGTTCAAACCGCAGCCGTCACCCTCGTACACCACCCACCCCCACCGCCCCCCACCCCAATAAATAACACATGTTTTGAAACACACACACATCGGTTCCTAGAGTTGCCATGCCAACAGCACCGGCCACTGCGGAAAACTGACACGAGCGCCAGTCACACACACACACACACACACACACACACACACACACACACACACACACACACACACACACACACGCCATCGCTGTGGCCTCCCGTCACACCGACCGAGCCGCTGGAGACAACACATGACACAGAAGATAAACAGGACCGTCAGAATGGACCACAGGTGAGATGTGCAACAGTCAGCTGATGGGCCCACCGACCGGCCCCATGCGTGAAACTGCCCCTCTCCCCCCCCTCTCCCTCGCTCTGTCTCCCCCCTCCTGCTCTCTCTCTCTCGCTGCCCAGACCCCCCCCCCTCCTCCTTAGAATAAGCAGCTTTGGCATAGTCCGTCATCTGCTAATGAAAACGTACCGCCGACTAACCCAAGGTCACGACCTGAAGGACGGCCAAGCGGCCAAGAGAGGAGACGGCGGTTAGATATTCACACAAAGAGGTTGTTGCTTCCCTCCTCCTGTGTGTGTGTGTGTGTGTGTGTGTGTGTGTGTGTGTGTGTGTGTGTGTGTGTGTGTGTGTGTGTGTGTGTGTGTGTGTGTGTGTGTGTGTGTGTGTGTGTGTGTGTGTGTGTGTCAGAGATGTTTTGCTGGTAGGTTATTCGATCAATGCCTGTCAGAGAAGACTCAAGTCTGGAGATTTTACAGCCGAGACGGACACACACACACACACACACACACACACACACACACACACACACACACACACACACACACACACACACAGTGCTGACTCTACACACCTCCGGTCCGCCTGCTGCTGTGATGTCAGAAGTGGCGAGAGTGAAGAAATCAAAATGTCAGTGTGTCTTTCTGTGCCGTGCTGGGCCGGAGGACAGTGGGAGGGATGGAGGGGAGCAGGACGGAGGGGTGGAGGGGAGCAGGACGGAGGGGTGGAGGGGAGCAGGACGGAGGGGTGGAGGGGAGCAGGACGGAGGGGTGGAGGGGAGCAGGACGGAGGGATGGATGGAGAGTTCAGAGTTGACCCCCATCCCACCACATCTCTCTTTCCCTTTAGCATTGTCCATCTGTCTCTCTCTCTCTCTCTCTCTCTCTCTCTGTCTCTCTCTCTCTCTTGCTCTCTCTCTCTCTGTCTCTCTCTCTCTTGCTCTCTCTCTCTCTCTCCCTCTCTCTCTCTCTCTCTCTCTCTCTCTCTCTCTTTCTCTCTCTCTCTCTCTCGCTCTCTCTCTCTCTCTCTCTCTTTCTCTCTCTCTCTCTCGCTCTCTCTCTCTCTCTCTCTCATGCTCTCTCTCTCTCTCTCTCTCTCTCTCTCTCTCTCTCATGCTCTCTCTCTCTTGCTCTCTCTCTCTCTCTCTCTCTCTCTCTCTCTCTCTGTCTCTCTCTCTCTCTCTCTCTCTCTCTCTCTCTCTCTCTGTCTCTCTCTGTCTCTTGCTCTCTCTCTCTCTCCCTCTCTCTCTCTCTCTCTCTCTCTCTCTCTCTCTCTCTCTCTCTCTCTCTCTCTCTCTCTCCCTCTCTCTCTCCTCTCTCTCTCTCTCTCTCTCTCTCTCTCTCTCTCTCTCTCTCTCTCTCTCTCTCTCTCTCTCTCTCTCATTTCCCCCTGGCCTCTTTGCCTTTACCTTTGTAACCTTTATAACACAAGTCAGGAAAGGAGAGAAGAAAAGAAAGGAGAGCAGCAGAAGTCTTGTTGCGTTGTAACGTTGTGTTGTTTGGTTTTGTCGCGTTGTATTTTGTTGTTGTGTTGTAATCATGTTGAGTTGTGTTTTGCTGTTTTGTGCTGTTGCATTGTGTTGTTACTGTGTCTTGTACGTTGTTGTGTCGTCATGTCGTCATGCTGCTGTGTTGGTAGTGTTGTGTTGTGTTTTGGCATTGCGTAGTTTTGTTGGGTTTTTGTGTTGTAGTCATGTCAAGTTGTTGTATTTTGTTGCGTCGCTGTGTTGTTATGCTGCTGTGCTGTTGTGTTGGTAGTGTTGTGTTGGGGTTTTAGCATTGTGTAATTTTGTTGGGTTTTTGTATTGTGTTGTTGTGTTGTAGTCACGTTGAGTTGTTGTATTTTGTTGTGTCGTGTTGCCATGCTGCTGTACTGTTGTGTTGGTAATGTTGTGTTGTGTTTTAGCGTTGTGTAGCTTTGTTGGGTTTTTGTGTTGTTGTGTTGTAGTCATGTCGAGTTGTTGTATTTTGTTGCGTCGTCATGCTGTTGTGTTGGTAGTGCCGTGTTGCATTTTAGCATTGTGTAGCGTTGTTGGGTTTTTGTGTTGTAGTCATGTTGAGTTGTTGTATTTTGTTGCGTCGTCATGCTGCTGTGTTGGTAGTGCCGTGTTGCGTTTCAGCATTGCGTAGCGTTGTTGTGTTTTTGTGTTGCAGTGTTGTAGTGTTTTCGTGGTAGCCGGTGTGTGTGTTCAGAGTCTTATCCAGCGGGGCGGCCAGCTGATCCCTGTGTGTCACTACGTCTCTTTCCAGGACGTTAAATGGCGGACGCTGGTGAGAGACGGGGGGGAGGGGGGGGGGCGACAGATAGGAAACTGGAAGAGGGGGAAGGCGGCGATTGGCTGAGAAAGACGTCTGGAATAGTGAAAGAGTGAAAGAGTGAAAGAGGGAAAGAGGGAAAGAGGATCCCTCGGCAGCGGGAACCACACAAAGCCGGCTCTGTGCTGCCGAAGGGCCGAGTCAGCCGCTACGCCGCGGAGACCCGCTAGCAGATAAAGAAGCACTTCAAAGTCCAACGTCCCCCCCGAAACTCTCTGTCCTCCTGCTTCTTTCTCTCGCCGTCTGTCCGCCGCATCAGGTCTCGGTGTCCGGTTCTCGCTATTGTGCTTCCCCCCACGTCAATACTCTCACGTTAGCGGTTGGGTTTCGTGCCAGATCCTGTCCAGTTGCCGTTACGCCGGGCACAGGCCGCTGGAGTCGAACTGCTGCGCAGTCCTTGCAAAAAAGCTGCACATTTGGTAAAAGGTGAAAGTTCGCGTACTGTTTTCAGCAGGGCCGGAGAGGGGAAAGGAGTCAAGTCCGGACTCATCCGTTCATCCTCCTCATTCCTGTTCCTCCCAAACACCGTCCGGGAGGAGCAGAAGAGATTATTCTTCAAGTTCCACCCCAGTTTACACCCGGTTTACACCGGTGTGCTCCCGCACGTCCACAGCCCGTCGCCGCCGGTATCCCTCGCACGAGTTCCTTGCAGTCCGTTGGGCGTTGGCTGACCTCGGCCCATAGTCACGTCTCTGCTGTTGAAGGAATAGTTTGAATTTTGTGAAGTCTGCCTCTATTCTATACTCACTGTTCATGTGGTGCGTACTCAGGTTCTTCGTTTTCACGTTCGTCCCTCCTTCCCTCTATACTGGGCACACAACCCCCAGCTTGTCATCCACACTTCAACGTACCTAAGGGAGGAAAAATCCACCGTCCTCCTTCGGCGTAAAGAAAACGCTCCACGGTTCAGCTAAAGACACCGATAAGCTAGATTAACGAGCTATACATTAACGTATAGGTCGTTAGATACTGCTGATTAACGTTACTCGGTAACAGACATGGTTGGCTAATCGTCTTTTACCAAAAACAGAGGACTCATTACGTTAAGTTGACTCACCTTCAAAATATTCGCTCAAACAAATTTCCTTGTGTCCAGTGTTGGCGAGGCAAATTTGTGATTGGCGATATTGGGCTGCACACATAAAACTGACTCGACTTGACTAAATGTCTCTCCGTCGCCATTTTAACGTTGGGTTTTGAAAGCCCAACGAGAGCAGAACGGGTCAGATTTGCAGAGTGACCTGACATAAAAGGACGCTATGCTCCGATTGGCTGTTGCATGCACCTTATTGTAAGTTTCGCGCAACTTCTCGGTCCGTTGCAAGGGGCTGATACACAACGCAACTCCTACGAAAGTCAAGTTGCGGTTGCGTGAGAATGTTTGGCGTGTAACCTCGTGTAACCTTAGAGTGGTTCGTATTGCTTAGTTCCCTCTTAGGCCTAGTCTGCACGTGAACAGGTGTGTTTCTAGACAGATATCCCCCCCCCCCGGTTTAAAGAGGAGATTGTGGTGACCCACATCTATATAACTAGAGACATTCACCTAAGAGGACGGTGTACCTTTAAGGGAAGAGGTGAGGGGTCAGATAATGCACTTCCGCTTCCGGTACACGGTTCAGTGTCGTTGTCGAACGTATGACATGCAAAGTTGGAGCTAGTAAACTACCTCGACTACGTCTACTCTCACGTCCCCTGTCTCGTTGTTTTCTAACTCCACAAGATACTGTCCACGTGGCCTTCGTTTTACAAAACGCCTCCATACACATGAGGACATAACCGCTCAAGCAGTCACGCCCGGCTCGTGGGTGGCGGCGATACAGTCTACCTCAGCGATACGTCCAATACCAGAGAAGAGTATTCTGAGCATGCGTAGTGAGCTTATTCTCCTTTGGCAGGGGTGACTGAAACCAAGGACACTGTGGACCCAGTAACGCTAGGCGCAGAAGCAGATGCCTTCGAATGCTGGCGAGGTGGTGCAGCAATGCTCGGTAAAGTTGAACGCTTGTGATTAGACCTGTTGACCGTACGTAGCCACCGTTGTGGTTTTGTTTTAGGCGTAAGCTCATTACACAAAGCAGCAATGGGCAATGCGTGAACTGAGGTGGGACCTCATCGTTTCCCAAACACTTCGTTATACACGGATACCCAGAAACCGCGGTTTTTAAGAAGCCGCACTTCTGAAGGCCGTCTTTTTTAAAAACAATATTTTTTTTTTTAGTAACCTAAAACGCCGTTTGCGTGTGGACGAAACCCCAAAACGTATAGAAAGAGCTACGCTTTAACAAATACTCGTGTATGTGCGGACCAGGCCTGAGTGGTCACTTGGAGTGACTCCTGTAGAACGTGGTAGGAAACCACCATAACCAGCAGTAGAAAACTGTACATGTATAAAATTACCACTCTAATTCAGTGTGATAGTCTGCTGAAGCATCGTGTTAGCATGATAGTCTGCTGAAGCATCGTGTTAGCATGATAGTCTGCTGAAGCATCGCGTTAGCATGATAGTCTGCTGAAGCATCGTGTTAGCATGATAGACTGCTGTAGCATCACGTTAGCTTCGTCTAAACCACCGAGTGTTGGGGTTTTTTTTACACTAAACAGGGATTGTGGACTTTTCCTCTGTTGGTTACACTGACTTGTAACTAACAAGATGAAGCTGTGTGTCCAGCATGAAGAACAGGACGGATGACCGAGAGTGAAACCTACCTATAGACTACATACGTGATGTGTATAAAACAGAGACAGACTTTGAAAATGCCAAACCATTCCTTTAAGTCTATGATGCGTGGGCCTGTGAGGGTCTAAGTCCAAGCCGGGTGGTCCGGCTTAGGGTCCCCGCAGCAGGCCGTGGGGTGGAAGTGGAGTCCGGTCCTGGTCTGGGACCTGGAAGTGCAGGAGGCGACTGGCTGCGGTGGATCCCCACCTGCAG
>NC_079230.1:5677332-5707332 GCF_029633865.1 Lampris incognitus | reverse complement strand
TCATGGAAGATCAAGCCCCTCCGTGAGATGCACCGTCGACGGATAGAAGACGTAGCTGATATCAAGAAATCCTAGCAGTGGCTAGAAAAGACCAGACTGCAGGACAGCACAGAGGCTCTGATCATAGCAGCACAGGAACAAGCACTCGGGACCAGACCGGTTGAGGCAGGTAAAGTGTTCCTGATTCCTGTCTAGTATCACTGCTGTCTCCATGTATTTAGCTTTGTAAGGCCACGACAGTTTTCTCATACAAATACAGTAACCCTAACCCTAACCCTAAACCTAAACCTAACCCTAACCCAACCCTAACCCTAACCCTAACCCTAACCCTAACCCAAACCCTAAACCTAACCCGAACGCTAACCCAAACCTAACCCTAAACACAAACGCTAACCCAAACCTAAACCTAACCCTAACCCTAACCCTAACCCAAACCTAACCCTAACCCTAACCCTAACCCTAAACCTATGCAGGATATATCAAAAGTCTTTCTGACGTAGACCTCCGTGGTCTAAAATGTGCCCACAGCTGCTAAACGGCCTCATTAAAGTCACAGATTCTTTCGGCTCATTTCAAACACGGCTCAGCTAACTGGTAGCTTAAGCTCAGGGAAGAGGATTGATTCAAAAAAAGACACAAAATAGAAACAATTAGAAAACCATAGATGCAACCACAAGCCAACACACACAATAAAGTGTCACACAACTCGCCACAGAGACAAACATCGGGTCGCTGCGAGCACATCCGTGCTCGGGTTTACTGCGGACGTTTATTTTCGTGGTCTCGGCGCCAGGAGCTCAGTGGAGCGAACACAACTCAGGACGTGACGGATTGTTGTGGCTTGAGAGTGGGACGAACGTGTCGAGGCCTTTTCATTTTTTCCCACGAGCCATTTCGCTAAAACCCTGTGAACAGCTGGGATTGTGCTGCTCCACTGGTTGTGTTCAGTGGGCACATACTGCACACACACACACATACCCACACACACAATCAAACATACGCACGTATACCTCACAATCATGCGCACATGCGTTCGAACACACACACTCACAAACATGTGCATGATCCACGCACAGGTACTCTAACAAATACACTTGCACAAACAGTCAATCAAGCACTTTAACACAGACAAACACACACACACTCAGGTTTATACCCGCTCGTGTATTTGCCTACACAAACTCAGAGAACACAATCGTACGCACTACTAACCTGTGCACGCTCATATACGCTGATACCAAGCAAGCTAGCTAACTGTCCTCCAGTCACAGCAGTGGGAATGAGCTCCCATTGTTACCAGTAACCCACAGGCGTCAACTGGTTCACGTCACCTAGCAACAGACCACATGGTCTCGAAGGAATCGTTAACATAACGTTAATACATACATGGGTTGTTTGTGTGTAACATCCAGAGCTGGTAATCTACTACTACTACTACTACTACTACTACTACTACTACTACTACTACTACTACTTCCGGCTGCTCCCGTTAGGGGTCACCACAGCGGATCATCCGTTTCCATCTCCTCCTGTCCTCTGCATCTCCCTCTGTCACACCAGCCACCTCCCTCACCACATCCATAAACCTCCTCTTTGGCCTTCCTCTTCTCCTCTTCCCTGGCAGCTCCATATTCAGCATCCTTCTCCCAGTATACCCAGCATCTCTCCTCCACACATGTTCAAACCATCTCCATCTTGTCTCTCTTGCTTTGTCTCCACACCGTCCAACCTGAGCAGTCCCTCTAATATATTCGTTCCTAATCCTGTCCTTCTTCATCACTCCCAATGAAAATCTTATCATCTTCACCTCTGCCACCTCCAGCTCCTCCTCCTGTCTTTTCATCAGTGCCACTGTCTCCAAACCATATAACATAGCTGGTCTCACAACCATCTTGTAAACCTTCCCTTTAACTCTTGCTGATACCCTTCTGTCACACATCACTCCTGACACTCTTCTCCACCCACTCCACCCTGCCTGCACTCTCTTCTCCACCTCTCTACTGCACTCCCCGTTACTTTGTAGAGTTGACCCAAAGTATTTAAACTCATACACCTTCATCACCTCTACTCCCTGCATCTTCACCATTCCACTGTCCTCCCTCTCATTCACGCATAGGTATTCCGTCTTGCTCCTGCTGACTTTCATCCCTCTTCTCTCCAGTGCATACCTCCACCTCTCCAGGCTTTCCTCCACCTGCACCCTACTCTCGCTACAGTTCACAATGTCATCCGCAAACGTCATAGTCCACGGAGACTCCTGCCTGATCTGGAGCTGGCAATGAAAGATTTATTCATGTTGTGAGTGTTTCTGAGAAAGTAGTGTGTTTCTCTAAGTCTTTCGTAACGCCACTAGGTGGCGCCATGCAGTGAGCTGGAAGCTTTCCCCCCAAAACACAACGTGTTCATGAGATCAAACAAGCACGTTCAATGCATTTCCCACCTCGTTAGAAATTCGTAAAGCTTTATTTAGCGGCGGTTATGGCACAGTAACGCCACCTACTGTTTGACTTCCTCCTTTGTCCTTCTGTTTTCTCTGTCCTGTATTACAGTCAGGCTTGCAACGCTGCTTTCACTGCAGCTGCTTTGCTTTCTCCAGTTGAGGTTTTATCTTCTTGCCCCCCCCTTTTTTTCTCCCCAATTGTATCCGGCCAGTTACTCTACTTTTAGAGCCGTCTTGGTCTCTGCTGCGCCCCCTTCTGCCGATCCGGGGAGGGCTGCAGATTACCACATACCTCCTCCCATACATGTTGACTCGCCAACCGCTTCTTTTCACCTGACAGTGAGGAGTTTCGCCAGGGGGACGTAGCTCGTGGGAGGATCACGCTATGCCCCTCCCCCCTCCCCCCCAACAGGCGCCCGACCGACCAGAGGAGGCGCTAGTGCAGCGACCAGATCACACAGCCACATCCGGCTTCCCACCCGCAGACACGGCCAGTTGTGTCTGTAGGGACGCCCCGACCAAGCCGGAGGTAACACGGGGGATTCGAACCGGCGATCCCCGTGTTGGTAGGCAACAGAATAGACCGCTACGCCCCCCGGACGCCGAGGTTTCGCCTTCTAACACGTCACCGCCCTGCTCGCGGCGTGCACGTGTTCCCACTCTGCTCTGTAGCGCCCCTAGTGGCCAAAAGTCAGTGGGATACGTTTAAAAGCCGGCCTTCGGATTCGGACACAGCTGAGTTGTAGCAGCTTTTTCTTCTCGGTGCTTCGTGTGATGAAAAAAGGAGCAAGTGAGGGAAGGTGGTGTGATTTACATGGAACTGGATGCGGCTGTGGGCTCATTCTTATTCCGAGGAGCGCAACCTGTTCCTGCCGGCTGGATTAGGTTCATCTCTCTGAAGTCGCCCTCCCCTCGAACGCCACCAGACCCCTTCACATGTGGGCATCACTGAGCGGTGGCTTTTTTTATTTATTTAAAACAAAATTGGTACATTTTCCAGATGGCCCCGCGGTTGTTTGCAGGAGGGGCAGAATGCTTCTTTAATGAGTTCAAGTTAAAGAACGGAGGGAGGAGCTGGACAGAACAAAGGAGCGATGGAGGAGCCGTAAGAGGAGCTGTTTGATAGTGGTGTGTGTGTGTGTGTGTGTGTGGAGATGGAGGTAGATCAGGTGTCATGGAGAGTTAATGAGAAAGGGGTTTAAGTGGCCTTCAGACGACACTCCACCTCCTCTCACTCACACCTCCTCTCCTTCCGCCAGGCCGTTTTCTACCACTCCTCTCCTCCCCAGTCTTTCCCCGTCTCCTCGTCTTTCCTCCTTTCCACTCAGCTCAACCCTCCTCTCTTCTTCCTTCCCATTTTTTCCTTTCCTTTCCTTTCCTTTCCTTCCCTTATGGTTTTTCCTTCCCTTTCCCCCCTTTTTTTCCTTTCCTTTATTTTTTCTCTTGTCTGGACTCACAAAAGAGGTTTTTTAATTAAAAGGTCTGATTAGGTTTCTGTAACGATCGCTGCAGATATGACGGCATGAAACCCTATCGCTCTGTTAGCAGACACAGAGAGACACAGACAGACAGACGGAGAGAGAGCGAGAGACAAGACAGACAGACAGAGAGACAGACAGACAGAGAAAGAAAGAGACAGACAGACAGAAAGAGAGAGAGACAGACAGACACACAGAGAGAGAGCGAGAAACAAGACAGACAGACAGAGAAAGAAAGAAAGAGACAGGCAGACAGAGAAAGAAAGAAAGAGACAGACAGACAGACAGAAAGAGAAAGAAAGAGACAGACAGACAGAAAGAGAAAGAAAGAGACAGACAGAGAAAGAAAGAAAGAGACAGACAGACAGAAAGAGAAAGAAAGAGACAGACAGAGAAAGAAAGAAAGAGACAGACAGACAGAAAGAGAGAGAGACAGACAGACACACAGAGAGAGAGCGAGAAACAAGACAGACAGAAAGAGAAAGAAAGAGACAGACAGACAGAGAAAGAAAGGGACAGACAGACAGACACAGAGAGAGGGAGCGAGAAACAAGACAGACAGACAGAGAGAGAGACAGACAGACACACAGAGAGAGAGCGAGAAACAAGACAGACAGACAGAACGAGAGAGAGACAGACAGACACAGAGAGAGGGAGCGAGAAACAAGACAGACAGACAGAGAAAGAAAGAGACAGACAGACAGAGAAAGAAAGAGACAGACAGACAGACACAGAGAGAGGGAGCGAGAAACAATACAGACAGACAGAACGAGAGAGAGACAGACAGACACACAGAGAGAGCGAGAAACAAGACAGACAGACAGAACGAGAGAGAGACAGACAGACACAGAGAGAGAGAGAGAGAGCGAGAGAGGTTTGAGTTTCAAAAGCACATTTGTTCAGTCCAGCGGCTGATATTCAGCATATTCATCATATTGTAATCCAGCGCAGAAATGAAAACACGGTTTCAGAAAAAGTCACTCAAGTCAAATTTGCCTCCGGGGGCTTTACAACGTGCAATAGATGTTGTGTTTACACAATTTACATAATAAATAAAACATAAGCCAAATATACAGCCAGGGCTCACCCTTGTTACACAAATTAGAAACAGAAAACCAGGTCTTCATGGTCTGCCACCGAGCACGATACTCCCCCTACTGTCCATTTAAGGCCGAAAGTCTCTAAATTGTCTAAAACATTGTCCCCTCCGAGAATCGCCACCTTAATGTGGTGGAGGGGCTTGAGTGTCCCGGTGATCCCGGGAGCTATGTTGTTGGGGGCAATAGCTTCTAGGAGGGTCTCCCAAGGCAAATTGGTCCCAGGGGAGGGGCCAGACTTATAGCGATCCCCAAGAAACCCAGTGAACTTACAACAGAAGAGCTGCAGCACCTTGCCTAGAAAAGGAAAACCAGGGCCCCCTCCTGGAGCCAGACCTGGGGAGGGAGCTCGTCGGTGAGCGTCTGGTGGCCGGGCCTTGGCTCATGGGGCCTGGTCAGACCCAGCCCGAAAAAGCAACATGGACCCACCACCCTGTGGACCCACCACCCGCGGGGATGAGTATGGGGTAGGGTGCAATGCAAGCTGAGCAGCAGACATAGGAGAGGACCAGGGAGTGCCGACTTCCGGCATTGCAGACTGGTCCTCAGGATGTAGAGTGTCATCTCTCTGGCAGGTAAGGAACCCTGAGCTGGTGCGGGAGGTGGAGCAGTACCAACTAGATGTAGTTGGGCTCACTTCCACGGATAGCATGGGCTCTGGTTCCAAATTCCTGGAGAGGGGCTGGACTCTTTACTTTTCCTGAGTTGGCCAAGGTGACAGGCACCGGGCGGGTGTGGAGATACTCGTAAGTCCCTGGTTGAGCGCCGCTGTGTTGGAGTTCTCCCCGGGGGATGAGAGGGTCGCCTCTATAAGACTGCAAGTCGCCGGGGGGAAGGCTGTGACTGTTGTGTGTGCTTATGCACCGAATAGCAGTTTGGAGTATCCGGCCTTCTTGGAGTCTCTGTGTGCTGTCCTGGATAGGGCTCCGCCTGGGGACTCTCTAGTTCTGCCGGGGGACTTCAGTGCTCATGTGGGCAACGATGGAGAAACCTGGAGGGGCACGATCGGGAGGAATGGCCTCCCCGATCTGAACACGAGCGGTGCCTTGTTATTGGACTTCTGTGCGATTCATGGATTGGCCATAACAAACACCACGACTGAACATAATGTAGTTCATAAGTGTACCTGGTACCAGAACACCTTAGGCCGAAGATCGATGGTAGACTTTGTGGTCGTATCATCAGATCTGCGGCCGTATGTTTTGGACACTCGGGTGAAGAGAGGAGCAGAGCTGTCAACTGATCACCACCTGGTGTTGAGTTGGATCAGATGGCGGGGAAGGCTGCCAGGCAGACCCGGCAAACCCAAACGTGTAGCGAGGGTGAACTGGGAAAGTCTGGAGGAGGACCCTGTCCATGAGGTCTTCAACTCCCACCTCCGGAAGACGTTCCCGTGTATCTCAAGGGAGGCTGGGGACATGGAGTCTGAGTGGGGCGTGTTCAAAGCCTCTATTGCAGATGCGGCAGGAAGGAGCTTAAGGTCATCGGTGCTTGTCGAGGTGGCAACCTAAGAACCCGCTGGTGGACGCCGGCGGTGAGGGAAGCATCAGGCTGAAGAAGGAGGCCTTTCGCGCTTGGTTGGCCCAGGGGTCTCCTGAAGCAGCAGACGGGTACCGGAAGGCCAGAAGGGCTGCGACTTCGGCAGGAACAATTTTTCCCAAAATTTAGCAATAAACAGCCACATTTTATTAAACCAGATAAGGAAAAAGTAAAAATGATACTGGGGGAAATGGAAGGAAGTTGCGTTGTCGCAGGACAGTTTATCTCCGCCTGCCGCCACATGAGGGCCTCAGAATGACATGCTGATCCACATCAGGCCTCAGCTTTAACTTCCCTTCTTTTTAGTTATGGATTATATGTATATATTATTTATGTATTATATGTATATATTGTCTTTTTATTTATGTATTATATGTATGTAATATTTATGTATTATATGTATATATTGTCTTTTTATTTATGTATTATATGTATATAATATTTATGTATTATATGTATATATTATTTACATGACATATGTATAGATTGTCTTTTTATTTATGTATTATATGTATATAATATTTATGTATTATATGTATATATTATTTACGTGACATATGTATATATTGTCTTTTTATTTATGTATTATATGTATATAATATTTATGTATTATATGCATATATTATTTATGTATTATATGTATATATTGTCTTTTTATTTATGTATTATATGTATATACTATTTATGTATTATATGTATACATTATTTATGTATTATATGTATATATTGTCTTTTTATTTATGTATTATATGTATATAATATTTATGTATTATATGTATATATGGTCTTTTTATTAATGTATTATATGTATATAATATTTATGTATTATATGTATATATTATTTACGTGACATATGTATATATTGTCTTTTTATTTATGTATTATATGTATATAATATTTATGTATTATATGTATATATTGTCTTTTTATTAATGTATTATATGTATATAATATTTATGTATTATATGTATATATTATTTATGTATTATATGTATATATTGTCTTTTTATTTATGTATTATATGTATATATTATTTAAGTATTATATGTATATATTGTCTTTTTATTTATGTATTATATGTATATATTATTTACGTGACATATGTATATATTGTCTTTTTATTTATGTATTATATGTATATAATATTTATGTATTATATGTATATATTGTCTTTTTATTTATGTATTGTAGTTATATAATATTTATGTAATATATGTATATATTATTTACGTATTATATGTATATAATATTTATGTATATATTGTCTTCTTCCAGTATGTATATTTGTTAACATTCGTTATTTGTACAATTGTCTGGCAAAACTGTATTTTGATATGGTCACGTCAATAAAGCAATCTGAATTTGAGAGACACACCCACACACACACACACACACACACACACACACACACACACACACACACACACACACACACACACACACACACACACACACACACACAGAAAGAGCGACAGAGAGAGAAGGAGACAAGAGACACAGAGAGAGGGAGGGAGAGAGAGACACGGAGAGAGAGACGCAGAGAGGGAGAGGGAGACACAGAGAGGGAGAGGGAGACACAGAGAGGGAGAGAGAGACACAGAGAGAGGGAGACACAGAGAGAGGGAGAGGGAGAGAGAGACGCAGAGAGGGAGACACAGAGAGAGGGAGACAGAGACACAGAGAGAGGGAGACACAGAGAGGGAGAGGGAGACAGAGGGAGGGAGACAGAGACACAGAGAGAGGGAGACACAGAGAGGGAGAGGGAGACAGAGGGAGGGAGAGGGAGACAGAGGGAGGGAGACAGAGACACAGAGAGAGGGAGACACAGAGAGAGGGAGAGGGAGACCCAGAGAGGGAGAGGGAGACACAGAGAGGGAGAGGGAGACACAGAGAGAGGGAGAGGGAGACACAGAGAGGGAGAGGGAGACACAGAGAGAGGGAGAGGGAGACACAGAGAGGGAGAGGGAGACACAGAGAGAGGGAGAGGGAGACACAGAGAGGGAGAGGGAGACACAGAGAGGGAGAGAGAGACACAGAGAGAGGGAGAGAGAGACACAGAGAGAGGGAGACACAGAGAGAGGGAGAGAGAGACACAGAGAGGGAGACAGCCAGAGTTTTCCCCTTTGAACATCTCTGAGTGCATGTTGTGTTATAGTTGTGTGTGTGTGTGTGTGTGTGTGTGTGTCTGCTCTGTGTTTGGTTTCAGGTCAGGATGAGTGAGGTTATGAGAGTTGTCTGTCTCCATTTCATCCTTATTCAGACCCTCTCTCCCTCTCCCGCCCCCTCTTCTTCTCTTTCTGTGTCACCATCGTCTGTCTTGCCTCCTCCTGTCTTGCTTGCTCCTGTCTTTTCTCCTCCTGTCTTGCCTCCTCCTGTCTTGCCTCCTCTTGTCTTGCCTCCTCCAGTCTTGCCTGCTCCTGTCTTGCCTGCTCCTGTCTTGCCTCCTCTTGTCTTGCCTCCTCCAGTCTTGCCTGCTCCTGTCTTGCCTGCTCCTGTCTTGCCTCCTCCAGTCTTGCCTGCTCCTGTCTTGCCTGCTCCTGTCTTGCCTCCTCCTCCAGTCTTGCCTGCTCCTGTCTTGCCTGCTCCTGTTTTGCCTCCTCCTGTCTTGCCTCCTCCTGTCTTGCCTCCTCTTGTCTTGCCTCCTCCAGTCTTGCCTGCTCCTGTCTTGCCTGCTCCTGTTTTGCCTCCTCCAGTCTTGCCTGCTCCTGTCTTGCCTGCTCCTGTCTTGCCTCCTCCTGTCTTGCCTCCTCCTCCTGTCTTGCCTCCTCCTGTCTTGCCTCCTCCTCCAGTCTTGCCTCCTCCTCCTGTTCTCACGTGTCTGCCGGCAGGTGCGCGTTGGATATGTTGAAAGTGGTTCATGTGGAAGCGGAATAAACGTGTGTGTGTGTGTGTGTGTGTGTGTGTGTGTGTGTGTGTGTGTGTGTGTGTAGACCGACATGTGCGCGTTTCAGAGGTTCTGTAAGGGGTTCGGACATGGTTCTGTTCCGCCCTGGTTCCCTCCTGGAGAGCTGGCGTCTGATACCGACAGAAGGACCGAGTCTCGCGTCTCACCCTCAAAGACAGAGCCGCGCACACGAGCACGCGCACACGAGCGACCGGTGGCGCGCGCCACGTGCACATAAATGCGCGCGCACTACACGCGCGTACACGTACATACATGCATATGCACGCACACACAAACAGACACACATTTGTAGAACAGCCCTAATCCGAATACAGACGTGGATAGACACACGCAGACTTGGGCATTCATCCACCGACAAACATAAGTACAAGCTCTTGGGCACACACACACACACACACACACACACACACGCTCACACACACACACACACACACACACACGCTCACACACACACACACACACACACACACACACACTCTCACACAATCTAATGCAGAAATAACCTATTTCTCTAAAAATACACACTAACACACAGACACACTCACGCACGGATAATAACCTCTATTCTTTAAACACACACACACACACACACACACGCACACACACACGCACGCTGAGCTGCCTGCAGTCTAATGAGGCTATGAAGGGAGCTTCGTGCACAGGCCTCCAGGGGCGACAGCAGATGCCGCACTGCATGATCGTCTCATCAGTACCGACCTCATATGACGACCTTTGACCCGTCTTCAAGGACCTCTCACGACCCCCAGCGTTCTGTTAAGTTCTCAGAGCAAAACACGTGGAGCCTTCTCACACGCTGTCTCCCGGCTACCGAGTCCCCGGAACTGGGACTGTGTGCGTGTGTGTGTGCGTGCGTGTGCGTGCGCGCGTGCGTGCGTACAACTGTGGCTATGGGGGGAAAGCAGGGGGAAGTTGATATATGCGCCATAAGAAATTTGCTTTCACTGCGCAGTATCACACACACACACACACACACACACACGCACACACGCGCACGCACGCGCACGCACACACAGCTGTTGTTTGCACTGGACACTTGACCCATCGTCTGGCCCTCAGGTGCAAAATGGCTGCTCGACACGCGGGAAAACCAGCGGGGCAAACTACAGCCTGCCCCCAATTAGCGTTAGCGTTAGCATTCCGGTCGACGAAAGCATGGCGGGAAAAAAACCCAAAACGTGACTGGCCAGAGAGGAAGCTCTGGGGGCTGCAGGGCTTCGCAGGCTGACAGCAAGCACGGATCGTCTCTTTAATGAAGACGTGAGCTTACGGAGCCGCTTCGGGGGCTGCAGAGGTTAGTCCGGGTCGCCGGGCTGCAGAGGTTAGTCCGGGTCGCCGGGCTGCAGAGGTTAGTCCGGGTCGCCGGGCTGCAGAGGTTAGTCCGGATCGCCGGGCTGCAGAGGTTAGTCCGGATCGCCGGGCTGCAGAGGTTAGTCCGGGTCGCCGGGCTGCAGAGGTTAGTCCGGGTCGCCGGGCTGCTGCAGGTTAGTCCGGGTCGCCGGGCTGCAGAGGTTAGTCCGGGTCGCCGGGCTGCAGCAGGTTTGGGTTTGCGGTCAGCGCTACCGGACCCGGGGATGAAGACCTGACCTTCCCGGTGGGGGAGCAAGGACGGGACGTGTGGGCCAGAATATTGCAGCATTATTATCATTTCGGAGGTATCGTGACGTATCTCAGTTGCTATGCAAAGCTGCTCCCTAGTCATCGCCGGCAGACGCGGCAGTGGTGCAGAGGATTGTGGGAAATCGAGAAATGGCGGAGATGCGGGAAAGTAAAGCAGATTTCTGCTTCCTGCACATTTCAGCCACCTGCAGCAAAGCGTTGACGAACGGCGCGACCGGTGTCGAGTGAGGGACGTCTGCCCGTCTAACACGTCGCCGTCCAACTTACGCCTGTCCAGCAAGTCATGTCCAGCAAATCGTGTCCAGCAAATCGTGTCCAGCATGTCATGTCCAGCGAATCGTGTCCAGCAAATCATGTCCAGCAAGTCATGTCCAGCAAATCGTGTCCAGCAAATCATGTCCAGCAAGTCATGTCCAGCAAATCATGTCCAGCAAGTCATGTCCAGCAAATCATGTCCAGCAAGTCATGTCCAGCAAATCATGTCCAGCAAGTCATGTCCAGCACATCGTGTCCCGCAAGTCATGTCCAGCAAGTCGTGTCCAGCAAGTCATGTCCAGCAAGTCATGTCCAGCAAGTCGTGTCCAGCAAATCATGTCCAGCAAGTCGTGTCCAGCAAATCGTGTCCAGCAAATCATGTCCAGCAAGTCGTGTCCAGCACATCGTGTCCAGCAAATCATGTCCAGCAAGTCGTGTCCAGCAAGTCATGTCCAGCAAATCATGTCCAGCAAATCATGGAGGAGACACTGATGATCACCGTTTCAAGTCCCACTATGCTGCGTGATGTGTCTCCTCTCTCTTCAAGAATAAAGGAGTGAAATGTACAGCTACACACACACACTCATACAAACACACACACACACACACACACACTCATACACACACACACTCATACAAACACACACACACACACACACACACACACTCGTCCAATAGGAGTACTGTGTAGGGCTCCATGATGCCACTTGGTAGCGTCTGGGTTTATCTGCTGACTTCTGACTCACTTGTAAGTCCATTTAGACCAAAGTCTGTGAAATGGGAAAATGTAAATGTGTTCTCCCCTTCCTTCTCGTCGACTGCTTTAGTGCCCTTGAGCAACACACTAGAGCTCAAACGGGCCCATGCGGTGGTGCAGGGTGTAAAGGAGTCACAGCGTGGAGGATGGAGGGGGAGAGAGACAGCGTGGAGGATGGAGGAGGAGAGTCATGGCGTGGAGGATGGAGGACAGTCACAGCGTGGAGGATGGAGGAGGAGCGTCACAGCATGGAGGAGGAGAATCAGTGTGGAGGATGGAGGAGGAGAGTCACAGAGTGGACGATGGAGGAGGAGAGCCACAAGGTGGAGGATGGGGGAGGAGAGTCAGTGTGGAGGATGGAGGAGGAGAGTCACAGAGTGGAGGATGGAGGAGGAGAGCCACAAGGTGGAGGATGGGGGAGGAGAGTCAGTGTGGAGGATGGAGGAGGAGAGTCACAGGGTGGAGGATTTAGGAGGAGAGTCACAGTGTGGAGGATGGAGGAGGAGAGCCACAAGGTGGAGGATGGGGGAGGAGAGTCAGTGTGGAGGATGGAGGAGGAGAGTCACAGTGTGGAGGATGGAGGGGGAGAGTCACAGGGGGGAGGATGGAGGAGCAGAGTCACAGCATAGAGGAGGAGAGTCACAGTGTGGAGGATGGAGGAGGAGAGTCATAGTATGGAGGATGGAGGGGGAGGATCATAGTGTGGAGAATGGAGGGAGAGGATCACAGGGTGGAGGATGGAGGAGGAGAGTCAGTGTGGAGGATGGAGGAGGAGAGTCACAGTGTGGAGGATGGAGGGGGAGAGTCACAGGGGGGAGGATGGAGGAGGAGAGTCACAGCATAGAGGAGGAGAGTCACAGTGTGGAGGATGGAGGGGGAGAGTCACAGGGGAGAGGATGGAGGAGGAGAGTCACAGCATAGAGGAGGAGAGTCACAGTGTGGAGGATGGAGGGGGAGAGTCACAGGGGGGAGGATGGAGGAGGAGAGTCACAGCATAGAGGAGGAGAGTCACAGTGTGGAGGATGGAGGAGGAGAGTCATAGTATGGAGGATGGAAGGGGAGGATCATAGTGTGGAGAATGGAGGGAGAGGATCACAGGGTGGAGGATGGAGGAGGCGTCGGTACTGGATGACTCGTTTGCTGCTCAAACTTGTAAGGAAACTGTAACCAAGAAAATTCATAAATAAAAACACATTCCTCTCACGCCCACTGACGGGACCTGAATCTGAACCAACACCCCCTCCCTCTCTCTCTCTCCCCTCTCTCTCCCTCCCTCTCTCTCTCCCCCTTTCTCTCCATCATCACCCCCCCCCCCGCCCTTTCCCTGGCAGTAAAGGCAATCTGTGTCCCTGTGGTGCTTTTTAAGAGCCGGCCACACCCTGTTCCTGGACCTGGAATTAATAGATAGATAGATAGATAGATAGATAGATAGATAGATAGATAGATAGATAGATAGATAGATAGATAGATAGATAGATAGATAGATAGATAGATAGATAGATAGATAGATAGATAGATAGATAGATAGATAGATAGATAGATAGATAGATAGATAGATAGATAGATAGATAGATAGATAGATAGAGCAAAGAAAGAGAGATAGAATGAGTGAGAGAGAGGGGGGGGGGAGCAAAAGACAGAAAAGGAGAGTTTGGAAGATAGAAAGACAAAAAGACACTGAGAGAGACATAAAGAGAGAGACACTGAATGGGAGAGAGAGAGAGAGAGAGAGAGAGAGAGAGAGAGAGAGAGAGAGAGAGAGAGAGAGACAGCAGACAGAGAGAGAGAGAGACAGCAGACAGAGAGAGAGAGACAGCAGACAGAGAGAGAGAGAGACAGCAGACAGAGAGAGAGAGAGAGAGAGAGAGAGAGAGACAGCAGACAGAGAGAGAGAGAGAGAGACAGCAGACAGAGAGAGACACAGAGAGAGAGAGAGAGACAGCAGACAGAGAGAGAGAGACAGCAGACAGAGAGAGAGAGAGACAGCAGACAGAGAGACAGAGAGAGAGAGAGACAGCAGACAGAGAGAGACAGCAGACAGAGAGACAGAGAGAGAGAGAGAGACAGCAGACAGAGAGAGAGAGAGAGAGAGAGAGAGAGAGAGAGAGAGAGAGAGAGAGAGAGAGAGAGAGAGACAGCAGACAGAGAGAGACAGAGAGAGAGAGAGAGACAGCAGACAGAGAGAGAGAGAGACAGAGAGAGAGAGAGACAGAGAGAGAGAGAGACAGAGAGAGAGAGAGAGACAGACAGACAGACAGACAGACAGACAGACAGAGAGAGAGAGACAGAGAGAGAGAGAGAGAGACAGCAGACAGAGAGAGAGAGAGACAGAGAGAGAGAGAGAGACAGACAGACAGACAGACAGACAGAGAGAGAGAGACAGAGAGAGAGAGAGAGACAGACAGACAGACAGACAGACAGACAGACAGACAGACAGACAGACAGACAGACAGACAGAGAGAGAGAGACACAGAGAGAGAGAGAGAGACAGCAGACAGAGAGAGAGAGAGAGACAGACAGACAGAGAGACAGCAGACAGAGAGAGAGAGAGAGACAGCAGACAGAGAGAGACACAGAGAGAGAGAGAGAGACAGCAGACAG
Organism: Lampris incognitus; assembly: GCF_029633865.1. Lineage (NCBI taxonomy): Eukaryota > Metazoa > Chordata > Actinopteri > Lampriformes > Lampridae > Lampris > Lampris incognitus. The sequence continues at coordinate 5,692,622 of NC_079230.1, read as the reverse complement.
AGAGACCAGGTGCTTATTTCGTTGTGTGCACTCACGTTTGTGTTGTATGTACATGTGTGTACATGTGCCCGCATACATCAGTTTGTGCACGTCTTCCTGGAGAAAGTGCACGAGTGTGCGCATGCGCATGCGCGTGCATGGTTAGTTGTCTGCGGGGCAGACTCTCTGTAGCCCCCCCCCGATCCAGGCTTCATATACGAGCCTAAACTGCCCCCCGGAGAACAGAGAGAAGAGACGGAGAACGGAGGATGGGGGTGGGGGACAATCGGAGAGAACGAGAGAGACCTGAGTGGAGTGAGATGAGGAGGAGGAGGAGGAGGAGGAGGAGGAGAGAGTACAATGTGAGGATGGGGGGGGTCACAAGAGGTGAGAACAGCGGAAAGAAAAGGAGGAGGGCAAAACGGAGGGGGGGGGACTTGTAAAGACGGATGCAACGAGCCAAGTTCTTCCAACACAAATCCGCCGTGGGGAGGGTCGCTGTTGTGTTACTTTTGTGTTGTGCTTTTCGTCTCATCTGTGCAGATTCTCTCCTCTGACTCGCCCCAGCGAGCGGCCGCCGACTCGGCCAGATATCGCCTCCTCCCCGCCGGTCTACATTTCCATGAACCTGCAGCTCAGCCGCTCGTTTACATAAGACGCGCGCCTTTGTCATCGCCGAATTAATTTGATGTTCCGGGGGCCCGGCCCCCAGGGGCATTGTGGGTAATCACCTTCCAGCGCTGTACGGCGCGGGGGGGGGGGGGCCACACAGGCCGCCGTGCAACTCTTTCCTGCTCCTTTTACAGAGCCGCAGTCCTACCTCCCCCCCTACCCCCCCCCGCTCCGTACCAGTGAGGGTGGGTGGAGAAGGTGGAGGTGGAGGCGGGGGGGGGGGGCGCCGCTCGGTCTGGCAGGCTGTGCTCGGGACGCGGCCTGTTCTGCCTCCCAGCTGGGTGTGATGCGGGCTGCTGTGCCGCAGTGTGCCGCTTGGGGTCGTCCCCCCCCCCCCCGCAGATAAAAAGAGGAAAGCCTCGCTTCAGCCGCGTGACAAATGAGCACGATTTGGAAGGCCGAACACGCCGCCTTGTCTCAGAGGCTACGTATATTGTCATCATCATCATCACACGCACACACACGCACACGCACGCACACGCACACACACACACGCTTGGTTCTCTATACTTGTGGGGACCCCTCATTGACTATATTCAATCCCTAGCGCTACACGCGTCACGATGCACATCGTGTGCCACTCCTGTGATTGGCTGCTCCGAATCAAAACCCTGTGGATGGCATAGCTGCGTGTGTGTGTGGGGGGGGGGGGCGCTGCACAGTGGCGCATTGGTTAGCCCTGTCACCTCACAGCAAGAAGGTCCTGGGTTCGAACCCCGGGGTAGTCCAACCTTGGGGGGGGGGTCGTCCTCTGTGCGGAGTTTGCACGTTCCCCCCGTGTCCGCGGTGGGTGGGGGTTTCTCCGGGTGCTCCGGTTTCCCCCACCATCAAAAAGACATGCATGCTAGGGTTAATACTCCGGTCTGTGCCCCTGAGCAAGGCAGTGACAAGAGGAAGTGGCGTTGGTCCCCGGGCGCTGCACGGCGCCCCCCCCCCAGCCAGGACGGCTTGAATGCAGAGCCGAACTGGATCAATAAAGTATCTCAACATGCAAAACCCAAAACTACAAGTCCAACTTTAACCTAATCCTAACTCTAACCCCGAAACCAAGTCCTAACTCTAACCCCGAAACCAAGTCCTAACTCTAACCCCGAAACCAAGTCCTAACTCTAACCCCAAAACCAAGTCCTAACTCTAACCCCGAAACCAAGTCCTAACTCTAACCCCGAAACCAAGTCCTAACTCTAACCCCGAAACCAAGTCCTAACTCTAACCCCAAAACCAAGTCTTAACTCTAACCCCGAAACCAAGTCCTAACTCTAACCCCGAAACCAAGTCCTAACTCTAACCCCGAAACCAAGTCCTAACTCTAACCCCAAAACCAAGTCCTAACTCTAACCCCGAAACCAAGTCCTAACTCTAACCCCGAAACCAAGTCCTAACTCTAACCCCAAAACCAAGTCCTAACTCTAACCCCAAAACCAAGTCTTAACTCTAACCCCGAAACCAAGTCCTAACTCTAACCCCGAAACCAAGTCCTAACTCTAACCCCGAAACCAAGTCCTAACTCTAACCCCAAAACCAAGTCCTAACTCTAACCCCAAAACCAAGTCCTAACTCTAACCCCGAAACCAAGTCCTAACTCTAACCCCGAAACCAAGTCCTAACTCTAACCCCGAAACCAAGTCCTAACTCTAACCCCGAAACCAAGTCCTAACTCTAACCCCGAAACCAAGTCTTAACTCTAACCCCGAAACCAAGTCCTAACTCTAACCCCGAAACCAAGTCCTAACTCTAACCCCGAAACCAAGTCCTAACTCTAACCCCGAAACCAAGTCCTAACTCTAACCCCGAAACCAAGTCCTAACTCTAACCCCGAAACCAAGTCCTAACTCTAACCCCGAAACCAAGTCCTAACTCTAACCCCGAAACCAAGTCCTAACTCTAACCCCGAAACCAAGTCCTAACTCTATCCCGAAACCAAGTCCTAACTCTAACCCCGAAACCAAGTCCTAACTCTAACCCCAAAACCAAGTCCTAACTCTAACCCCGAAACCAAGCCCTAACTCTAACCCCGAAACCAAGCCCTAACTCTAACCCCGAAACCAAGTCCTAACTCTAACCCCGAAACCAAGCCCTAACTCTAACCCCAAAACCAAGTCCTAACTCTAACCCCGAAACCAAGTCCTAACTCTAACCCCGAAACCAAGTCCTAACTCTAACCCCGAAACCAAGTCCTAACTCTAACCCCGAAACCAAGTCCTAACTCTAACTCCGAAACCAAGTCCTAACTCTAACCCCGAAACCAAGTCCTAACTCTAACCCCGAAACCAAGTCCTAACTCTAACCCCGAAACCAAGTCCTAACTCTAACCCCGAAACCAAGTCCTAACCCCAAAATACATTTCCGAAATACATTTCACCCATTTCCTCGTGGGGACATGTTATGGGTCCCCACGAGGTAGGTGGCTTCTGGTTTTTCCATCCTAATGGGGACCCAACAAGCAGGTCTGTGATCCGCAGGGTTTTGGTTCGGTCACGCTGGACTACAGAGCAGCATGAAAAGGCTCCCTGGCACCGGAGCAGAAAAGCTACACGCCGCTGCGAAGGGCCTGTCATCCGTCATCGGCGGGCTGGACGGGCACGCGCCGCGCTAACCGGACGGGTGGCGCTAATTGGTACAAAAGAGGGACGCACCCGTAGCCGAAAGTGGCAATAAAGAAGCAATTAAGGCTGTGAGTGATGAAGCGCCTGTCAGGGACACCGTCATGCTGCACGCCCACCGTCGGCACATTAGCCAGAATATCCTCGACCAGTGGCGGCTCGTGCTAGAAACATTGGGGGGGGCAACAAGCCCACCTGACAGCTGCTTTAACGTCCATACAGGCACGGAGTTATTAAGAAGGACGGTGCAGCCTATAGATTTAACCAGGGTCGGTAGACGGTGGATGATTGACAGTCGAGACGAGGCGTGGTGGTGGGTGTGAACATGATGGACAGCCACGAGAATTGTCCAATCACATGAGACCAAAAATCGTTAAAAGTGGGCGTGTCTGGGGCGGCACAGAACTGCGCCCCCTGGAAAACCTGAAGAAACCAATCAGACGGCAGCCTCAGGTCACCTGCTCGCCACAGGTTTGAGGGCTTACATAAGGTATGGTTTGGGCGGCGCCCCTCACCCAGGAAGTAGATGTATTCAGACAGGAAGTAGATCTATTCAGACAGGAAGTAGATGTATTCAGACAGGAAGTAGATGTATTCAGACAGGAAGTAGATCTATTCAGACAGGAAGTAGATGTATTCAGACAAGAAGTAGATGTATTCAGACGGGAATCAACCAAACACCATTTGAACCGGTATTTACTGCTGCTGACAGGCGCTCACAGGCTGACAACACCTTTATTTCATCATTATTATATTATTATTATTATATTATTATACAACTACATTATATTGAACATGTTTCAGTAGGGGGCGGCACGGTGGCGCAATGGTTACCGCGGTCGTCTCACAGCAAGAATGTTCTGGGTTCGAGCCCCGGGGTAATCCAACCTTGGGGGGTCATCCCAACTTGGGGGTCGTCCTCTGTGTGCAGTTTGCATGTTCTCCCCGTGTCTGCGTGGGTGGGCTCCAGTTTCCCCCCACAGTCCGGAGACCTGTGGGTCAGGTGAATCAGCCGTACTAAATTGTATGTGTGTGATGGCCTGGCGGCCTGTCCAGGGTGTCTCCCCCCCTGCCGTTTAAGTAGATTTTCATTTCTTGGATGTTTGAAGGGGGCGGCGCCCCAGCGCCCTCTACTGGCCAGCCGCCACTGGACATCGACTGGTAGAAAATGTGAGCGGGTGCTTAAAGCCGTCAGCGGAGCCAGAATCATGTGGTCGTGGACGTAGAACCAGAATCAGCTCGGCCTTCCGGGTTAAAAAAGGTCCCCCGTAGGCGCTGCTGAGGGAGTCGGGGTTTGTCTGGGACCTTCTGACTGGGAGAGAACGCGAAGGAAACCAACTATGAAACTTCGCCCGATGGACCTGAATTATCTGTGCCCCCTTAACCTTTCCGCTCCCCTTTCTGCCAGTGACCCACTGAAACCTCCACCGGCAGCGATAAGCCGGATCGATACGTCTGATCGATACCATGACAGTGAAAGCCCCCCCCCCAAAAAAAACGACCGAGCACGGTCCCCCATTCAAACCCAATTATGGCCGGGTCAAAGGGGCCCAATGGGGCATCTAACTTGTTGGCTAGCGCGAGCGCATCATCCCGTTTCTCGTATCAACGGAAATAAAGACCCCTCGTTAATTCCCAGCACGTCCACTGGCAATAATTGGGAAATTAAGAAGCAAATAAGTGGTAATATGGCAGGCGGTATCTCGGGGTAACTTGAGGGGTAATTAAAGAGACATCAAGGGGGTTGGGGGGGTGGTGGGAACATCCAGTTCTGACAGATGGACCCTGCTGGACGGAGCAGAGGAGAGCAGGAGTCCATGTGGAGGGGATACGGGATGCACGTGCGGGGGAAGACGTCAAGGAAACACGAGGAATCTTAACGCTTGACCTCGAGGGACGTTAAGAAGTTTCTCCTTTTTCTCCCCAACTGTATCCGACCAATCACCCCACTCTTCCCAGCCGCCCCGGTCTCTGCTCCACCCCCCTCTGCCGATCCGGGGAGGGCTGCAGACTTACCACGTGCCTCCTCCCATACATGTGGAGTCGCCAGCCGCTTCTTCTCACCTGACAGTGAGGAATTTCGCCAGGGGGACGTAGCGCGTGGAAGGATCACGATCTTTCCCCCCAGTTCCCCCTCCCCCTCGAACAGGCGCCCCGACCGACCAGAGGAGGCGCTAGTGCAGCGACCAGGACACATACGCACATCCGGCTTCCCACCCGCAGACACGGCCAATTGTGTCTCTAGTGGGCGTCCGGGTGGCGTAGCGGTCTATTCCGTTGCTATACCAACACGGGGATCGCCGGTTCGAATCCCCGTGTTACCTCCGGGCTTGGTCGGGCGTCCCTACAGACACAATTGGCCGTGTCTGCGGGTGGGAAGCCGGATGTGCGTATGTGTCCTGGTCGCTGCACTAGCGCCTCCTCTGGTCTGTCGGGGCGCCTGTTTCGGGGGGAGGGGGAACTGGGGGGAATAGCGTGATCCTCCCACGTGCTACGTCCCCCTGGTGAAACTCCGCACTGTCAGGTGAAAAGAAGCGGCTGGCGACTCCACGTGTATTGGAGGAGGCGTGTGGTAGTCTGCAGCCCCCCCCCCTCCCCCCGGATCGACAGAGGGGGTGGAGCAGAGACCGGGACGCCTCGGAAGAGTGGGGTAATTGGCCGGATACAATTGGGGGGGAAAAAGGGGGGAGATAAAATAAATAAATGAACTGGGTCTGTAGGGACGCCCGACCAAGCCGGGGTAACACGGGGATTCGAACCGGCGAGCCCCATGTTGGTAGGCAACGGAATAGACCGTCACGCCACCCGGACGCCCAGCAAGTTTCGCTTATTTTAAAGCGAGAAGAGAAAAATGTCCCGGATGGAGCGAGTCAGATGTGGACTCAGAGTACAACCGCACAAATGCTACGGTCACACATCCGGGACACTGACACTGGCGAATACTCGCCCCCCGTCCTCTTCCGCTGTACGCGCGCGAAGGGGGCGAACAAAACATCCGCTTCCGGTGGTGAAGGACATTTTTTTTGTCTTCGCTTCACGTGGAGTTCAACTTTGGTGAACTTTGACCGGCCTCAGCCAATAGCAGAGAAGCGTGTGCGGTTGACCCCTCTTGGCTGTGATTGGCTGTAGGGAGCCGGGATGGAGGACACTCTGATTGTTGCGCGACATCGCCTGGGAAAACTGGAAACTGCCCCGGTTCGCTGATACACCATGTGGTGCAGCCTGGACACATCCTCGGTAATGAACCCGGGGTCATCAGGGGTTTCGGGTCTTCACATCAGACACCCTCGCCCCAGCGACCCAGCTGGGGGTGGTCAAGCCCCGGCTCGTGTCCAGGCAGCACATTACGCCACGTCACCCCTCTTTACCCAGAGTCAAGATGTTCCTCATGGCTCTTCTTCTTTGCAGCCGACAAATCCCCAAGAGTCCCAGAACCCGATGCAGAGACTGGCCTGCAAAGCCCCTACAACCCACTTCAGCCGGCCCACAGCCGGCCTTCCACCCGTTCCTCCGACACTCAGCTACCAGATCTGCATACCTGCCTCTCTTCCTCGCTCTTCCTTTCTTGCGCCTCCACAAGAGAGATGCTGGCTGGGGGGTGCCACAAGAGAGATGCTGGTTGGGGGGGTGCCACAAGAGAGATGCTGGCTGGGGGGTGCCACAAGAGAGATGCTGGTTGGGGGGGGTGCCACAAGAGAGATGCTGGCTGGGGGGGTGCCACAAGAGAGATGCTGGCTGGGGAGGTGCCACAAGAGAGATGCTGGTTGGAGGGGTGCCACAAGAGAGATGCTGGTTGGGGGGTGCCACAAGACAGATGCTGGTTGGGGGGTGCCACAAGAGAGATGCTGGTTGGGGGGTGCCACAAGAGAGATGCTGGTTGGGGGGGGTGTCACAAGAGAGATGCTGGTTGGGGGGGTGTCACAAGAGAGATGCTGGCTGGGGGGTGCCATAAGAGAGATGCTGGCTGGGGGGGTGCCACAAGAGAGATGCTGGTTGGGGGGGTGTCACAAGAGAGATGCTGGTTGGAGGGGTGCCACAAGAGAGATGCTGGCTGGGGGGTGCCATAAGAGAGATGCTGGTTGGGGGGTGTCACAAGAGAGATGCTGGCTGGGGGGTGCCATAAGAGAGATGCTGGCTGGGGGGGTGCCACAAGAGAGATGCTGGTTGGGGGGGTATCACAAGAGAGATGCTGGCTGGGGGGCGCCCCGGTGGCTCACCTGGTAGAGTGCGTACCACATGAGGCTGAGTCCTTACCGCAGCGGCCCGGGTTCGAATCCGGCCCGGGCAAAACCAACAACTGCTCAAACGGACAACAAACCAGAAAACGGATTTCCGTGTGCGTCACATCCTGCACACTCAGCACGTCAAGATACGAGTTCCGCCTCGGCAGGCGACGGGCATTCGTGCACGTGTGACCGCAGCCTTAACCTGACGCACAGAAACGCCTGTCACTCAAAATCTGCCGAGAGACCAGATCTCGCTGAAGGACGTGAGTTCTACAGACACGAGTGCAACGGAGGCCCCGTTTACACGTGGTTTTAGAATGCGTTCTTGCGATCGGGTCACAAGTGGACAGCACTAAATACAAGACCACCACCCAAACGTTTGTGAACCGGCTACTCAAACCACTTGCCGAGGTGGTCCGGGACGCATTTGACCACATGTCTTTTGTCGTGTAAACGCCAATGCGTCCTGATGCGTCCCCGACAAGGACGTAACAGGAAATCTTCTTCTTCTTCTTCTTCTTCGTAACGAAATCAGATCACCAGTGGTCAGCAGGACGCATGCGGAGACGCAGGTGTAAACGGGGATGTGTCTCGCTGTCCACTTGTGATCCGGTCGCCCAGAACGCATTTTAAAGCCAAGTGTGAACAGGGTCACAGGGTTTTTTTGTGTGAACAATTTGAAACGTATCAGCTTCATCCGTTCATTCAACTCAGCGACTATTTCATAACACAGAGAACATTTTTTATTTATTTAATTATTATTGTTTTGCAAACTGGCACATGGGACCTGGTGACTGATTAAGAAAACCTGAATCCACTTTAGGCTTACAAGTAACCTGCTAGCATTGTTAGCAGAATATGAGAACGGGGATTTCTCTCCGTGGTCTCCTGTAGCTCATCCAGCAGCTTGTGGCTCTGAACACCGCCAACATGACGGGTCCAAATCCCCCTTTGGTATTAAAAATGCATTACGGGCTACGGAGCCCAAGGCGCTCCGGATGGAGGCATCCACTTAGTGCGTATTTAGTTCCAAAAACTCCTCTGTGCGCTTTTCTTTTCTGCTCGACGCCGGTCGTCCCTACCGCCGTGTGCCGCTCTCTGCTCGCTGACCGGCCTCCGCGGAGCAGTGGCGGATCTAGAGATTTTTTCCTGGGGTGGCAAGACTGTATCCCAGAGGTGGCAGCTGCCACCCCTGTGCCACCCTGTAGATCCGCCCCTGCCGCGCAGCCATCTGCGCAAATCCGAGGCGAGAGGGCTCGCCATGAATATCTCATTGATAACCCGAGGGCCCCAATGGCTCCGAACCGCGGGGCGGCGGGGCCGTCAGCCACTCTGACCCCAGAACGGCGCCACTTCCGGCTGACACCGACAGCATGAAGAAGATGGTTTATAAAATCCAAGTCCCTCTTTTTTTTTTGCCTTCAGACGGTCCGCCACGCCGAGCCGGGAGCCCGGCTCTGAATAATTAACCACAGAGGAACAATAAATGAGCTGTTCTCACAAGTTCTGCTCATTCTAAAAATGTCAGGAGCAGATGCACGTCGCCTCCGGCAAAGCTTTGACGGAGAGGGGGGGGGGAGGAAGAGGAGAGATGAGATGAGAGTATTGAGGCCAGAGGAGGAGAGAAGCGAGGACTTCAGGAAGGTCGAGACCACCAAAACTCCACTAGATTTTAATTTGTGAAATCATTTCGGAAATACAGATCCTGCGGTGGCCCGGCGGCCTGTCCGGGGTGCCCTCCCCCGCCTGCCGCCCAGTGACTGCTGGGATAGGCTCCAGCATCCCCCGCCCCCCTGAGAGTGTAACGTGCACAGATAAATAGACTCGCTAGCCATTGGCTAACGGGTCGGACCCTTTAATCGACTGGTTAACGTAGTCGTCCGTGGTGCGGGAGAGACGGGTTCGCGTCCCGCCGGTTGCCGGGCTGCCCCCGAATTCGCTACATTGGTGTCAGAATGGGATGATGGTGAGAGCGCGAGGCCGTCGGAAGCGCGCGTGTGCCCAGAGGCGTGAGGGAGCTGATATGCGGGGACGCGCATCCCGAAGGGGGGGGGGGGCTGTAACGATCATGAATGAGTAGACTGGCTAGCCCTTGGCTAAAGGGTCAGACCCTTTAATTTAGCAAATTCAGGGGGGCAGTCCGGGAACCGCCACAGCCGGGACGCGAACCCGTGTCTCCCGCACCACGGGTGACTATACGTTAAGCAGTCGACCAAAGGGTCCGAGCCGTTAGCTACGGGCTAGCCAGTCTATTTATCCATGCACGTTACAAGAGCAGGATAAGCGGTTTGGAATGGAATTTCAGAAATACACCTTTGTTTTTTTTTGGGGGGGGGTTCCCCTTTTTTCACCCCAGTTTTACTTGGCCATTACCCCACTCTTCAGAGCCGTCCCTGTCTCTGCTCCACCCCCTCTGCCGATCCGGGGAGGGCTGCAGACTACCACATGCCTCCTCCCATACATGTGGAGTCGCCAGTCGCTTCTTTTCACCTGACAGTGAGGAGTTTCACCAGGGGGACTTAGCATGTGGGAGGATCCCGCTATTCCCTCCAGTTCCCCCTCCCCCCCTGAACAGACGCTCCAACTGACCACAGGAGGCGCTAGTGCAGCAACCAGGACACATACCCACATCCGGCTTCCCACCCGCAGACACGGCCAGGGACGCCCGACCAAGCCGGAGGTAAAGCTTTGACAGAGAGGGAGGAGAGAGGATGGAGAAGGAGGAGGAGGAGGAGAGATGGGAGTACTGAGGCCAGAGGAGGAGAGGAACGAGGACTTCAGGGAGATCGAGACCAGCAAAACGCCACCAAATTTTAATTTGTCAACCAGCGGAAGTGACGACAAATGGATAGGGACCCTCCATGAAAACCACGCAAAGATGCCGTTTTCTCCAGAATAGTGTCCAGCCAATTCATAATTGATTTTTCTGTGAAAATATCACACACCCCGACCTTAAATATGCAGGGCTTTCCCATGCGACAAACATTTCAGTGTGGTGTACTAAAAATGGATACTATGGAGTACATCATACTGCAGTAGTATGGGGATCGGGACAGTGTGATTGTTCTGATTTCATGCATGTTGAGGTGTTTTATTTATGAGTTCTTTCCCTAAATTTCGACAAAATATTGCGATATATCACAGTGCTCTTAATATATATCAATATATCATTATATATCGATTTGTAACACGTGTATTGTGATGGATGGATGGATGGATGGATGGATAGATAGATAGATAGATAGATAGATAGATAGATAGATAGATAGATAGATAGATAGATAGATAGATAGATAGATAGATAGATAGATAGATAGATAGATAGATAGATAGATAGATAGATAGATAGATAGATAGATAGATAGATAGATAGATAGATAGATAGATAGATAGGTAGATAGATAGATGACATCCACTGATGGCATCTATCAGGTTTATAGATGTGGACACTGTGGCCCTGGGCAAGGCACGTCAGCCCAAATGGCCTAATTTAAACAGGTCTGGAGAATGAGTCCTGGACGGGTAATAAAACCCGGTGCTGGTTTCTTTAGTGGTTCTCTGCTTCATGGCGGCGTCCACCTGGAGGTCACAGCTAAGCCTCCTCTGTATTTGCTGTAGCCTCACCGGTGTGGATACAAACAGGACAAGGTCAGAGCCGGGGAGAGAGGGAGAGAGAGAGAGAGAGAGAGAGAGAGAGAGAGAGAGAGAGAGAGAGAGAGAGAGAGAGAGAGAGAGAGAGAGAGAGAGAGAGAGAGAGAAGGGGGAGGGGGAGGGGGAGAGGGGGGTGGACTGGTGGTGCTAACTGGCAGGCTGAGACGTGGAGGACAGAGGAAGAGCAGGGATGAACAGAACATCAGCGGTGCAGCCGACATTCTGTTTGAAAGAAATGGAGGTTTTAAAAATGAACGAGTGAATACATTCAGACTGGTACGGGACCAGCAGGATCTGATCCACCTGTCACGTGGCCAGTCACACACACACACACACACACACACAGCATGCTGACGTGTAGTCATGGAGAATGGATGCTCAGTAAATCAGTTAAACCCGCTCGTTAGTTCCGTTCAACCGCAACCGAACCCTGCCATCGCATTACACCATCCCAGTGTCCTGTGGGGTTCGTGTGTATTTGTTATATTGCTTTTATTTTGTGAACGCGAGAGTGCTTTTATTTTTGAAAGGCCGCGGCAGCCGCGGAAGTGGGCCGACGGAAAAGCCGGTGCAGGAAGTTCCGGTCAGCTCGGAGGAACACGCGGAGGTAAGCCGGCTCGTTTCTGAAGGCGGCGAGAGGAGTTTCTACATTTGCATTTGCGAATATGAAATTTGGCACGTGAAAATGTAAGATTTACGATATAAAAAAAAACTGGTCAGCTTCCTCCTGAAAATCAGAGAAGCCAGGAAGTGCATGCTGAGAGGTAGAGGGAAGATCGGCAGGAAGGTGTATTGAATAAAACATGGTGTAGTAACCGGTTATTTTCTTGCCCGGTGCGGGATTCGATACGGGGTGTACTGCACCACAAGGCGACGTCACTAACCGCTCGGCTAAAGGGTCAGACCTGTTAGCTAGCTAGGGGCTAACGTGTCTTATTAGTAGTTTACAGTCGTCACCCTCCCCGGAAGCGCGCCCTCGCGCTTTGTTATTCCCGCGCTCCGGAGAGACTTCTGAGGATCTGCACACTTCCGGATCCCACCACAATGTAACCGGTTATTTTGTTGCGCGGTGGCGGGATTCGATGCGGGGTGTACTGCACCACAAGGCGACGTCGCTAACCGCTCGGCTAAAGGGTCAGTCCCGCTAGCTAGCTAGGGGCTAACGTGTCTTATTAGTAGTTTACAATAGGACGTCAGAGCACAACTGTGTATTATTGGTTGACAGGTATTTGAGAGGGGAAGTCCAAACTCTTTTCCAAGGGACGTCCCCCACAAATTTGTCCCAAAAGAATTTTGCATAAGGTGTTGATAGGATATCTGTTGGGACCGAAGCTCTGATACATCTATTTCTACTTTTATAATAGTTTGAAAAACACTGCAAAATAAACAGAGGTTTAAAATAAAAAGCAGCAAGGTGGGCCGCTATGGTGGCCGAGCGGACTAACCCGCCGCTCTTGCAGTCCGCTCGTCACGTGGCTGGGAGGTTCGTATCCCAGAGCGTCCACGGAGTCAGGCATCCATTAGGCCACCCTTACCCGAGGGATAGTGGGTGTAGATCGGTGTAGTGTTCGGGGACTCGTCGTTCTCCAGCGACCCCTCTGGCCCATCCGGGCGCCCGCAGCCAAGCGGCTGAACGCGCTCTCCTCCCTACGCCTCCCTCGCGGCCTGAAGGTGACGCGGTCCATGCGAGGAGGCTTCAGCGTGTAAACCGACACGAGTTTGAAGGAGGCTGGTGTTACGACTGTCTCCTTCCTGCGGAAACGTGAGCCAGGGGAGTTATTCCACAAGAGTTCCGGCCATATGCCACTGGGTTAATCGGGTGGGATAAGGGGAAAAATCTAGCAATAAATTTATAACCACGTGCTGTTTTGCCTTCCGGTTGTTTGATTTCCGTTCAGCTCGGCATTGCACCGTCGGTCGGTCCAGACTTGTGTTCTTTCGCCTGCGTATTTGCATATCGCTGGCTGACTGATCTGAAGCCCATGCGTGGAGACGAGACGCTTTCCACTTTCAAACGATCCGATGCCGCCCTGATGCCGGACCAGGCCTGAGTGCGGACGGGGGTTTCCGAGCGGCCCGAGGCGTCGGCTTTACTGCAGAGTGGGTTGCAGATTTGACTTGGAGTTTGCACGCTGGATTAACGAACACACTGGAAACCGGATCACCGCGTCTCGCGTTCATTGGTCTGTCGCGGCAGGTTCCTGTTTTAAACAGCAGTCCGCGAGTAACGCGCGACAGCCCTGCTGCACACATGCGCTGTGCGTGCACCTAGTGCAGGCCGTGCGCATTGATTTCCCCGGTTCTCGCTTCAGGCCCATGAGGCTGCTGAAAGTCCTGCATGAGGCTGCTGAAAGTCCTGCATGAGGCTGTTGAAAGTCCTGCATGAGGCTGTTGAAAGTCCTGCATGAGGCTGCTGAAAGTCCTGCATGAGGCTGTTGAAAGTCCTGCATGAAAGTCCTGCATGAGGCTGCTGAAAGTCCTGCATGAGGCTGTTGAAAGTCCTGCATGAGGCTGCTGAAAAGTCCTGCATGAGGCTGTTGAAAGTCCTGCATGAGGCTGCTGAAAGTCCTGCATGAGGCTGCTGAAAGTCCTGCATGAGGCTGTTGAAAGTCCTGCAAGAGGTTGCTGAAAGTCCTGCATGAGGCTGTTGAAAGTCCTGCATGAGGCTGCTGAAAGTCCTGCATGAGGCTGCTGAAAGTCCTGCATGAAAGTCCTGCATGAGGCTGCTGAAAGTCCTGCATGAGGCTGTTGAAAGTCCTGCATGAGGCTGCTGAAAGTCCTGCATGAGGCTGTTGAAAGTCCTGCATGAGGCTGCTGAAAGTCCTGCATGAGGCTGCTGAAAGTCCTGCATGAGGCTGTTGAAAGTCCTGCAAGAGGTTGCTGAAAGTCCTGCATGAGGCTGTTGAAAGTCCTGCATGAGGCTGCTGAAAGTCCTGCATGAGGCTGCTGAAAGTCCTGCATGAAAGTCCTGCATGAGGCTGCTGAAAGTCCTGCAGACGGCTGTTGAAGGTCCTGCATGAGGCTGTTGAAAGTCTTGCATGAGGCTGTTGAAAGTCCTGCATGAAAGTCCTGCATGAGGCTCTTGAAAGTCCTGCATGAGGCAGCTGAAAGTCCTGCATGAGGCTGTTGAAAGTCCTGCATGAGGCTGCTGAAAGTCCTGCATGAGGCTGTGAAGGTCCTGCATGAGGCTGTTGAAAGTCCTACATGAGGCTGCTGAAAGTCCTGCATGAGGCTGCTGAAAGTCCTGCATGAGGCTGTTGAAAGTCCTGCATGAGGCTGCTGAAAGTCCTGCACGAGGCTGCTGAAAGTCCTGCATGAGGCTGTTGAAAGTCCTGCACGAAGCTGCTGAAAGTCCTACATGAGGCTGCTGAAAGTCCTGCATGAGGCTGCTGAAAGTCCTGCATGAGGCTGTTGAAAGTCCTGCATGAGGCTGTTGAAAGTCCTGCATGAGGCTGTTGAAAGTCCTGCATGAGGCTGCTGAAAGTCCTGCATGAGGCTGTTGAAAGTCCTGCATGAGGCTGTTGAAAGTCCTGCATGAGGCTGCTGAAAGTCCTGCATGAGGCTGTTGAAAGTCCTGCATGAAAGTCCTGCATGAGGCTGCTGAAAGTCCTGCATGAGGCTGTTGAAAGTCCTGCATGAGGCTGCTGAAAGTCCTGCATAGAAAGTCCTGCATGAGGCTGCTGAAAGTCCTGCATGAGGCTGTTGAAAGTCCTGCATGAAAAGTCCTGCATGAGGCTGCTGAAAGTCCTGCATGAGGCTGTTGAAAGTCCTGCATGAGCCTGCTGAAAGTCCTGCATGAGGCTGTTGAAAGTCCAGCATGAGGCTGCTGAAAGTCCTGCATGAGGCTGTTGAAAGTCCTGCAAGAGGTTGCTGAAAGTCCTGCATGAGGCTGTTGAAAGTCCTGCATGAGGCTGCTGAAAGTCCTGCATGAGGCTGCTGAAAGTCCTGCATGAAAGTCCTGCATGAGGCTGCTGAAAGTCCTGCAGACGGCTGTTGAAGGTCCTGCATGAGGCTGTTGAAAGTCTTGCATGAGGCTGTTGAAAGTCCTGCATGAAAGTCCTGCATGAGGCTCTTGAAAGTCCTGCATGAGGCAGCTGAAAGTCCTGCATGAGGCTGTTGAAAGTCCTGCATGAGGCTGCTGAAAGTCCTGCATGAGGCT
>NC_079230.1:5629657-5674657 GCF_029633865.1 Lampris incognitus | reverse complement strand
TGGTCTGTGCTGCAGAGGGACTCTCAGATGATGGAAATGTGAAGGTGTTTGTGTGGTTTGCAGGTGAGAGGTTGCCCAAACCTGACAAAGGAAAGATGCGTTTCCACAAGATCGCCAACGTGAACAAAGCGCTGGACTTCATCTGCAGCAAGGGAGTCAAGCTGGTGTCTATTGGTGCTGAAGGTGAGCGCCACGGCCGCCAAACCTACCCTCCTCCTTTTCCTTTTCCCTCCTTTCTGAAAACGTCGGTCCCAATGGCCGGTATTCACAACACTTTGTCTTCACTTTATGTGGGGAATATGAGCGGAGTGGTGAAGTGATCCTGGTGATAGTAATAGAGATTTGGCAAGACAAGATAAAATAAGGGACGACTATTTTCATCCGTCAACAAGGTTCCACATCTGTGGCAAAAGTTTTTTTCCACCAAAAAAATGTTTTTTTTTCCACAGATGTGTCGATCGGACCCTTTAGTCGACAGGTTAACTTAGTCACCCATGGTGCGAGCGGCCTGGGTTTGCGTCCCGGCTGCCCCCTGAATTTCACTACATTGGAATTTAGAATTTTTAAAAAATAATCTAAAATTCAACATTTTTTAATTTTAAAATATTTAAATTTAAAATTAAGATGAATTAATTAAAATAAATTTAAATTAGAATTTTAAAATTCTGATTTAAAAATAAATTTTAAAATTTAAATTAGAATTTTAAGATTCTAAGCCTCATGAAGTCTTTTCGGTTGGCTTCTTTGTCTGACAAGATCTGAGTTTTCTCTGCGAACCCGTTCAGACGTTGAAGTGCAGGTGGTGAAGTGGTTTGTAAAATCAGTTTAACTCTCGTCAGTGACGGTCAGAAGCGTTCTTGGAAAAGTTTGCTGGTAGAAACCCTGTTGGCTCTATTGTCTCTACTGGCGACATGTCCGGTTTATGTTGAAAGCATTCGGAACAACGACCTGGTCATCCTTGTATGCATTCATTTTACTGTGTTACCTGTTGCCATGGTTACTGACTCTGTCTGTGCGTGTGTGTGTGTGTGTGTGTGTGTGATGATTCATTGCAGAAATTGTTGACGGTAATGTGAAGATGACTCTTGGTATGATCTGGACCATCATCCTGCGTTTCGCCATCCAGGACATCTCTGTTGAAGGTGTGTGTGTGTGTGTGGGGGGGGGGGTGTTATGTAAAAGAGAGAACAGTGGAGACGTCACAGAGACCACGTCCATGTTTACTTGGACAAATATAATCCATGTTCTAGCCGGGGGGTATTTTTGTTTCGCACACATGGAAGTTGTGCGTTTGCGTTGTTGTATTCTCATTTCCATGCCCCGGGGAACCAGCCGTACAAATGCCACAGTAAATACACAGCATAGGTTCAGCTCGCTCGGGCCTGGGCCGCTGGCTGTGCGTTTCCACACATCACACACACGTCAGTGAGCAGCTCCTGCAGGTCAGTGAGATGTGCGTCCTCTCGGGTCACTGATGCTGAGCGTGAGGAGACGGACCCTGCTGCCCCCCACCGAACACGTTCCCCCTGACCTTCCTGCTGACCCCCGCTGTCTCCCTCCCGTCACACGGCTTCGTTTTATTAGAAATAATTAATTCACTATGACTCCATCCCTCCCTCGCCCTTCACTTCCTCCTCTCTTCCTCCCCCCCCATTCTGACATTTTACTCATCCTCTTCAGTTTTGTTTTTTGCTGCACTTCCCCCCCCCCCCACGCTCACCACTATTTTCTACTCCGCAGATTTTCCCCACAACACACACACACACACGCACACACACACGCACACGGAACCATATTCACCTTTTTTGTCAGGCGAACAGACAGAAAGGCTTGTCTGAAAGCAGTATGGACACTCGTCTGGACTTCACTGTAGAGTTGAAGACGTTTGGGGGCGTCCAGGTAACGTGGCGGTCTATTCTGTTGCCTACCAACACGGGGATCGCCGGTTCGAATCTCCGTGTTACCTCCG
The DNA here is from genome assembly GCF_029633865.1 of Lampris incognitus. NCBI lineage: Eukaryota > Metazoa > Chordata > Actinopteri > Lampriformes > Lampridae > Lampris > Lampris incognitus. The sequence continues at coordinate 5,672,688 of NC_079230.1, read as the reverse complement.
GCTTGGTCGGCGTCCCTACAGACACAATTGGCCGTGTCTGCGGGTGGGGAGCTGGATGTGGGTATGTGTGCTGGTCACTACACTGGCGTCTCCTCTGTTCGGTCGGGGCGCCTGTTCGGGGGGGGGGGACTGGGGGGAATAGCGTGATCCTCCCACGCACTACGTCCCCCTGGTGAAACTCCTCACTGTCAGGTGAAAAGAAGCAGCTGGTGACTCCACATGTGTCAGAGAAGGCATGTGGTGGTCTGCAGCCCCGCCCCCCCCCCCCCCATCAGCAGAGGGAGTGGAGCAGCGACCGGGATGGCTCAGAAGAGTGGGGTAATAGGCCGGGTACAATTGGGGAGAAAAACGGGAGAGAAAAACCAAACAAAACAGTGGGACTCTATCTACAGACTGGTTTTAATTGCTGGACGGCAAATAAGATAGTGAGAGTGGGTTCAGACCAGTTGTGTGTCTGTATAATAAAGAGGCTTATGTGCAGTATTATTTATCTCTTGTTGTGCACCATTGTTTTCTGTCCTGTTCACATCAGCTGTAATGTTAATATTGACTTTCACCCTATATGTGCCCTTCTACACCCTCCAAGGGCATCATCTTATTTTCACCTTAAATATCCAGGTGTTTGTATTTAGTGTTTACTTGTATGTGTGTATGTGTGTGCGTGTGTGTGTGTGTGTGTGTGTGTGTGTGTGTGTGCATGCAGTGCACCAAATTACATTTCCCTGACCATTAAAATTGACTAGCAGCCAGAAGTCGAGATCTCTCTGGGAAAATGTCGTTTTGGCCCCATTTTAAGCTGTGACTCTTGCTGCTGAAGCTGAATAGATTACTAAAGAGAGAGCATCCCTCCTCCTCATCCCTCTCCCTCTGCCTGCTCCTCCAGAGACCTCCGCCAAAGAGGGCCTGCTGCTGTGGTGTCAGAGGAAGACCGCCCCCTACAGGAACGTCAACGTGCAGAACTTCCACATCAGGTGGGTTGGAGGCACCCCCTGGTGTCTCCGATGGAGATTTGCAGCGTTATTTTAATTTGGTTATGCTTTTATTTCTGCCTCATTCTTGTTTCCTGTGATGTAATGTTTTTCTTTTTTCTCTTTTCCCTATCTGTTTCCCCATCCCTCCACCTCCCCCTTATCTCTCCGTCCTTTGCTCATTTCCTTGGTCTGTCGCCCCACTGTTTTGTTCCCTCCCTCCGCTCTCATTGACTCCTTTCATCCTTTGGTCTCTCCTTCTTCCATCGCTATCTCTGTTCTTCTTTTCACTCCCACTCCCCTCCCACGGCCCTCCTCTCTCCTCCTCTTGTTGTCTGCTCTGTCAGTTGGAAGGATGGCTTGGCTCTGTGTGCTCTCATCCACAGACACAGACCTGACCTTATTGACTACTCCAAACTGAGGAAGGTGCTCTGAACCTTCTCTTCTCTGCCTTTACTTTCTCCCCTCCCCTCCCTCCCACCAGAACAGAACCTCACACGTTCTTCAAATTATCCCTTTATGTCATTCTGCCTTTGCACCCATCTCATTTGGCTTTTTTGCAAAAGGAAAACACATTTTTACCTTCATCTAAAGGTGCTTTGGTACAAGATGTGCAGTCGAATCACACATATTTCTATGAATATGTGAAGTACTGGAGAGTAGTGCGAAGCATTGTATATGTCCACCTTTGTACTCCATACGGGTGGCTTGTGTTGCCAGTGTGATATGTTAAGTCCAGTACCAACGTACTGGCTGTATAATCCAGCAGGGGTTCAGTATGAAGTTACATTACTGAAGCATGAGGATAATCACTTAGGTTCATGCTGGCAGCATTAGCATTACTGTTAGCATTAGCTTTTGCATTGGCATTAGTGTTATTAGTAACATTTCACCAAGTACGATATTATTATCAGTATTATTATTATTATTATCATTATTATCATCATCCTCATAATTATTATTATCATTATTACCATTATTATCCTTATTCATCATCCTCATAATTATTATTATTATCATTATTATTGTTATTGTTATCATCATTATTATCACTATTGTTATTATTATTGTTATTATCGTTATTATTATTATCATCATTGTTATTATGATGATGTTGATGGTGAGTTAGTAGTTGTAACAGTCTTTGCTATATGATCTGGTTAGTGTTGGAGGGTAATTGAGCCAAACGCATCCCAGAGTGTACAAGTCTGACAATTAGTGTGTGTGTGTGTGTGTGTGTGTGTGTGTGTGTGTGTGTGTGTGTGTGTGTGTGTGTGTGTGTGTGTGTGTGTGTGTGTGTGTGTGTGTAAAGGATGACCCAATTGGCAACCTGAACACCGCTTTCGAGGTGGCTGAGAAGTTCCTGGACATCCCTAAGATGCTTGACGCTGAAGGTGAGAATGTGACGGGAAGTGCATGTGTGTTTTATTTCTGGAAAAACGACATCAGAATAACAAATTCTTCATTTCCCAGCTCCCTTTCACTTTAGTTAACGCAAACACGCACATGGACGAGACAACAGACATTCAGTTGTGTACATTTCTGTTCTGAAAAAGCTATTTTATAAGCAGAGGTGACTTTTAACCTCGACAGTATTCCATCTAACACATTTATTGAACAACAGTCTTTACAGAACACACACACACATCTGTTAAAGCCTTTGCCTGTAAATTATTGGATTTGTTGTTTTCCATGCAGAACAACAAATCCGTTTTAAGCCCGGTTCATCCGACACCGGTCAAATTAAACAGCACGTCTGTATCCTGTCTGCCTCTGCCTACTGATAAACACACACACACACACAATGGTTGACTGAGCCGCTCCTACTCCCACCTGTCTCCAGACAGACAGGAACCAATACTCTGGATGTCTGAACGTTGAGAGCTGGAAATGTGAATAAAAAGGCAGAACGGGATGGTCACATATATGGATCGATGAGAACGTAGCTGTCGTGTGAGGATGGTTTCCCCACGCAGTGTTTGAGCACACACATGCAGGTTGTCTGACTGTGTCCTTCCCCCGTCAGACATTGTGAACACCCCCAAGCCTGACGAGAAGGCCATCATGACCTACGTGTCCTGTTTCTACCACGCCTTCGCCGGCGCTGAGCAGGTCAGACGCCATGAATGAGTGTAGTCCTGTATTACGCTTACAGCATGCCCCAGACACAGCCGGGGCATGCTCTCAGTTATATGTTGTGTGTGATAGTGTTGTATGAAGTAGAGGTCAGTGTCGTGTCAGTATGACTCATGTCTGAATACACCTGCATTTATTCACAGGTCACTGACACACCTCATCCCCTCTCATAATAACTTTATATCAACTGTCTCTCTCTCTCTGTTACGTGCTGTCTTTCCTCTCTGTCTGTTTCTCCTCTCTGTCTGTCTCTGTCCTGCCTGTCTGTCTTTCTTTCCTCTCTGTCTGTCTGTCTTTCTTTCCTCTCTGTGTCTTTCTTCTCTGTCTGTATGTCTGTCTGCCTTTCCTCTGTCTCCGTCTGTCTTTCCTCTCTGTCTATCTATTTATCTATCTGTCTGTCTATATATCTGTCCATTTGTGTATGTGTCTCTCTGTCTGTCTCCCTCCTCCTGCCAGGCCGAGACAGCTGCCAACCGTATCTGTAAAGTTCTGGCCGTCAACCAGGAGAACGAGAAGCTGATGGAGGAGTATGAGAAGCTTGCCAGTGAGGTGAGAAACGACTACCACCATCCTCTCCTCCTCTCCATCTGTTCCTCCCTCCCTCTGCTCACAAAACTCCATTCATTCCATCTATTCACTCCATCTATCATTCTATCCATCCATTCTCTCTATTCATTCCATCTATCATTCTCTGTCCATTCTGTCTATTCGCTCCATCGATCCGATCTTCTGTCTCTTCCGTCTCTTCCTTCTGTTCATGTCTGTACCAAACCAACCCGCTGTCGTCCTCTAGACTCTCAGATGGATTTTATGATTGACAGTAGGACCACCACAGGTCCCACCAGTGTGACCCCAAGACAGGAAGTTACATTTCACAACAGCGTTGAACAAGATGGGAGGAAATGCAATATACAAACACATGTGGATTTGTTGTAGGATCAGGATTTGGTTTATTAGCCACATTTGCACATAAAATGATTGTGACACCCTTAGAGAAGTTTACTTTATCCCACCGTTACTTTAATCTTTTAATCCAGAAATAAGCGTGTGTACTGTTAACCCCTTTTCCCATTACCAGCGGAGCTCGTACACAAGTTTTACACTGACACAAAACCATTTGAGGTGTTGTGGTTTTCTGTTGGTCTGTAGATCTGTCGCCTGTCTGTCTGAGCACCTGTGTACTGTAGACAGGTAGTCTGCAGATATAAACATAACATGCACACTTGAACCAAAGCGTCTCTCTGCCCGTGTAGCTGCTGGAGTGGATCCGTCGCACCATCCCCTGGCTGGAGAACCGCGTGGCTGAGCAGACCATGCGCTCCATGCAGCAGAAACTGGAGGACTTCCGTGACTACCGCCGCGTCCACAAGCCCCCACGCGTCCAGGAGAAATGCCAGCTGGAGATCAACTTCAACACCCTGCAGACCAAACTGAGGCTCAGCAACAGGCCCGCCTTCATGCCTTCCGAGGGCAAGATGGTGTCGGTGAGTTGGACGTATATTCAGTATTGTTATGCCACTGAAAACCTGCATCCTGCTGTCTGAGCTGTCCAGATGTGGTGGACCACACTTGGCCTGGTCAGACCTTGTCACATGCTACATACTTAAAGTATTTAGTGTATTTTCATACTGTTGGTGCACACTGTTCAGTACGAGGCATGCAGTGTGCACCGCGTACCATGAACGTCACAGTTGACAGACTTGCATCCAAGTGGACGTGAGCCGTTGTAGCTCCAGAAGAACTTTCTCTCTTTAATTTCATCCATTTCAGTTGAGCCTTAGCTCCTCACCAAAGTTTGATTGACCAATTTCATGAAATTGTTGAAAAAAATGTTTTGTTTTTTTTTGTTTTAAATGGTCAAAAAATGAGGGTGTCCAGGTGGCGTGGTGGTCTATTCCGTTGCCTATCAACACGGGGATCACCGGTTCATATCCCCGTGTTACCTCCAGCTTGGTCAGGCGTCCCTACAGACACAATTGGCCGTGTCTGCGGGTGGGAAGCTGGATGTGGGTATGTGTCCTGGTCGCTGCACCAGCGCCTCCTGTTGTCGGTCGAGGCACCTGTTCGGGGGAGGGGGAACTGGGGGGGAATAGCGTGATCCACCCACGCGCTACGTTCTCCTGGCGAAACTCCTCACTATCAGGTGAAAAGAAGTAGGAGGTTAGTCCACATGTATCGGAGGAGACGTGGTAGTCTGCAGCCCTCCCCAGATCGGCAGAGGGGGTGGAGCAGCAACTGGGATGGCTCAGAAGAGCGGGGTAATTGGCCCAGTACAATGGGGAAGAAAAAGAGCAACAAAAAAAAACATTTGAATTTACTAATGTTGGCTGCTGTTCCTCTCACTTTGTTGTCCAGCATATTGCTTTGGAAAATTTTCCAGCTGGCTGGTTGTTTCTATGGAAACGACAAAGATGCAAAGAATTATGGGACGGATTTGATCTTTTAGTGACCATGAGCTCCATACTGAATATGCAAACACCTCCCTTTCACATGCTAAATTAGCATACCGGTGGTATGTGGTATGAAGTCGGACACAGCGTATTTAAACAGTTCTGTTAAGTTCACACGCTGGTCCCTGCAGACAGCTGCTACTAACACTCACAGAGCCAGCAGGAAGCTGTGGCAAATGTAAACGTGTTACCGTCTCCCTGCCTGCAGGACATCGCCAACGCCTGGAAGGGTCTGGAGCAGGTGGAGAAGGGTTATGAGGAGTGGCTGCTGACGGAGATCCGTCGTCTGGAGAGACTGGATCACCTGGCGGAGAAGTTCAAGCAGAAGTGCTCTCTGCACGAGGCCTGGACCGCAGGTATGGAGGGAGAGGAGGAGGGAGGAGTGAGAACGGGTGAACAGCGCATCTGTGTGGCTTCCATGCTGCTGCAGGGTCCTTGCTCAAAATACCGAATGTGTTCAGTATTTCACCCTAGCTCAGTGGCTCATGGGTCAAAATCTGACTTTTGACCCTACAGCATGTTGTTCTCCCTCTTTCTCTTCCACCCCTTCCCTCTTTTCTATCTCCAGCTGATATGCTGTCAGGAAATGCAGATGAATTAGGATCTGTCTTGACTTAAGCTCAGAAGTAAATGAGTCGTACAAAAAGTCAGATGATACGAGATCTGTAAAATCTCACAAGTTCAAATCTCAAATTTGTCTTTCAACAGCAGGATAGTGTTCACATACATTTTGGTGTGTGTGTGTGTGTGTGTGTGTGTGTGTGTGTGTGTGTGTGTGTGTGTGTGTGTGTGTGTGTTTCAGGCAAGGAGGACCTGCTGTCACAGAAGGACTACGAGTCAGCCTCCCTGATGGAGATCCGAGCTCTGATGAGGAAACACGAGGCCTTCGAGAGCGACCTGGCCGCTCACCAGGACCGCGTGGAGCAGATCGCCGCCATCGCCCAGGAGCTCAAGTAAGGACGCAAGGCTTTAGACGGGCGGAGGTGGAGAACTCGTACGTATTCAGGCGAAAGAAACAGAGGGGTGGGATGGTCGACACTGAAACACATGGAGAGAAAAAAGTGGTTTCAAGTAATGAAGACCAGGAAGTGTGGGACACGCTTAGTTCTCTGTTGCTATGAGGGAACGGCATCCATCTTACTTTGTAAACTGTAAATCCTCATCCGATAAAGTCATTCATACAAATATAAGAATTACTACTGTTAGTTAGAACTTGTGGCTTTTGAAAAGTGAAAGTAAAGAAATGACACCATTTTAATTTAAGAAGTGATGGATATTGGCCGTGTCCATCCTCTGTAAGTTCATAGTTGATCCGTCTTCATGTATCTGCCTTCCCATTCATCCCAGCTAAGTAGAGATGGCTCCTTCATGTCAGGAGAAAGGGATGGAGAGAAAGAAAAGAGGGAAGCAGCTTGAGTCCGGCAAGAAGGAGGAAGAGGAGATCTGGGGGGGACGGGGGGAGAGAAAGTGGGGATTGAAGTATTCTCTCGGTTGTGATGGCTGCAACAGATGCATGGCGGGGAGATCATACGCGGATGTGATTAAAGCAAAGAACAAAAGAAGCGACAGACTGATAAGAATGTTAATGAAGAGGATGAAAGGATGCTGTGTGAAGGCCTGGCTCCTCTGATCTGGTCCAGCCTGATAAATCCTGAATGGTTTTCTACATGAGTCATGGCCGACGGCGTTCATCCGATGTGATGTTCAATCCAGTTTTACACAAACACTGAGTCACGTCAGTCAAATCTCTTGTGGGGAAACTTGAAAGTCTGACTCGACTTGTCCTCCATCAGCGCCTCATTTGTAAATCATGACATCCTCAGAAAAGAGGTGGTGGTCCAGCGGGCGACTGTAAAGGGAGAAGTCCTGGATTGTATCATTACATCGATGTGACAAACAAATTAGACACCACAGTGGTGTTATATTGTCATGATATAGACTTATCTTTGACATTTTTTATTACTATTGCTGTGGCTGTGTGGGTGTAATCCCTCCTCCGACCACAGTATGAGTTGCAATGGCAGAGTGGCGCTGTTCGTCCTATCACAGACAGAAATACAGACAGATGGACAGATATTCTTTCCATTTTAGTTAAGAGTCATGGATGTATGGTTAGAGAGGAGAAGTGGGCGGAGCCGCTGGTACCCGGATGCGTTTTCCCCCATTGGAAATTTTACTTTTAACGAGTTCCACAACTATATTCAACACAAACACTGGCGCCTCCCGGATAATTCCATGATACTGTAGGGTTAAACCATGACCATCAGTTATAAAACTTACAACTTTGTTTCTGAGAAATCACGTTTTATAGTCTGTTGGGTATGTCAAAAACTACAGTACCCATGAGCCTCGCTGGCTGACACCATGGAGAATCCACCACTGTTTCACAGACTAAGGGGAAGTGGTAGAATGCACATCGATGCAGTTCAGTCCGGTGGTGGCAGTCAGGAACAAAAAAAACAACACACCTTGGTTGTTGTTCTTGAATCTATTAAAATCACGGCTCAAGGTCAACTTTATAGTCAATTTACAAGATGTGCAGTGAAATGAGGTGGTAGGCCCTCCGGTGCTGCATCACAGTAATAAATAACAAAAGAAAAACGTTAAACATACAATTAATTTAATTGTATGTTTTTGACTAATTGATTTACGTGAACTGCTGTTATTTTATCCAAATAGTTTAGCTACAAAGCTTCACCAGCGTGGCAACAGACTTTTAAGCTCTGTGATTGGATGTTTCTTAAGCACAATGCATGTTGGGACTTAGCTCCTAAATATATGGTCACTTGTACATGTTTGACTTTTTTGAAGGGACCAGTTTTTTCACCGCAGTAGTTTGTTGTTCTGATGACCCACCCGGGAGAGTTTCACCACCACCACCATGTGTCTCTTCTGATACAGAAACAGATATAAGTCAATATAACTTGAACTCTTCACCGAAGTCACGTGGAACCTTCATGTAAGACGAGCCGCGTCATGTTGGTGTCCTGGGTAAAGACAAAACATGTGAGTGGTGTGTGTGTCTCTTCATGTCTAGTGAGCTGGACTACCATGATGCTGCCACAGTCAACAGCCGCTGCCAGGGCATCTGTGACCAGTGGGACAACCTGGGGACCCTCACCCAGAAGAGGAGGGATTCACTGGAGGTACAACACACACACACACACACACACACACACACCTGTAAACCCCGGAGACATCACACACACACACAAAGTAGAGCAAAGGATTAGCAACTAAGCCAAACTAGTGAAACTGAATTTTTTTTTAAATTGATTTTTGGTTTTGATTTTTTGAAGCCTTTAAGTGCCAGACTTTATACATTCATGAGAACATACATAAGTACTTTATACATTCATGAGAACATACATAAGTACTTTTTACATTCATGACACCATACATAAGTACTTTTTACATTCATGAGAACATACATAATTACTTTTTATATTCATGACACCATACATAAGTACTTTCTACATTCATGACACCATACACAAGTACTTTTTACATTCATGACACCATACATAAGTACTTTTTACATTCATGAGAACATACATAAGTACTCTACATTCATGAGAACATACATAAGTACTTTTTACATTCATGACACCATACATAAGTACTTTTTACATTCATGAGAACATACATAATTACTTTTTATATTCATGACACCATACATAAGTACTTTCTACATTCATGACACCATACACAAGTACTTTTTACATTCATGAGAACATACATAAGTACTTTTTACATTCATGTGAACATACATAAGTACTTTTTGCATTCATGAGAACATACATAAGTACTTTCTACATTCATGACAACATACATAAGTATTTTTTACATTCATGTGAGCATACATAAGCACTTTTTACATTCGTGACAACCTACATAAGTACTTTTTACATTCATGAGAACATAAGTACTTTTACATTCATGAGAACATACATAAGTACTTTTTGCATTCATGAGAACATAAGTACTTTTACATTCATGAGAACATACATAAGTACTTTTTGCATTCATGAGAACATAAGTACTTTTTACATTCATGAGAACATACATAAGTACTTTTACATTCATGAGAACATACATAAGTACTTTTTGCATTCATGAGAACATAAGTACTTTTTACATTCATGACACCATACACAAGTACTTTTTACATTCATGAGAACATACATAAGTACTTTTTACATTCATGTGAACATACATAAGTACTTTTTACATTCATGACAACATACATAAGTACTTTCTACATTCATGACAACGTACATAAGTGCTTTTTACATTCATGACAACATACATAAGTACTTTTTACATTCATGTGAACATACATAAGTACTTTTCCACTACATTCCCCCCCATCTCTCAGATGATGTTTCTGGCTTGTCGCGGTGTCGTAAGTGACGGCGTGTCTTCTTGTGTGTGTGTGTGTGTGTGTGTAGCGTGTGGAGAAGCTGTGGGAGACCATTGACCAGCTGTACCTTGAGTTTGCCAAGAGGGCGGCGCCCTTCAACAACTGGATGGACGGAGCCATGGAGGACCTGCAGGACATGTTCATTGTCCACAGCATCGAGGAGATCCAGGTACACATGAACCTGCAGCACATGAAAGCACGTGCATGTGCTCCCCTTCTGTGTGTAAATGAGCTGAAACAGTATTTGCATACACCTTTTTTTCTTTATTTTAACATTCCTTGGTACCAAATGGGTGATATATCCACCCACCCATCCATCCATTATCCAAGCCCCGTATCCCAGTCAGGGTCGCGGGGATGCTGGAGCCTATCCCAGCAGGCATTGGGTGTATGTAACACAATAATTTTAATTTAATAATTTTGATTTTAATTGGGCATATGTAACACAATAATTTTAATCACACTCCTCTACCCATCTTCCATCAGAGCAACAGACATACTTACTACATTCAAGAAAGGCCAACAGCCTTCCTTTTCCAGGTCTACCTTAATCCAGACGGTCTCGGTCTGTGGACATGACTGTTATACTAACTTGTGGCGTTGTCGAGCTGAATTTTAATTTGAATCCGTTACTTGCATCACTACTGGTGGTGCGATTAGACTAGCTGGAAATGAAACGCACCCTTGGCTGTCATTTGATTCCCATCTTACAGTACAACTAGTATTTAGTACTGTAAGATGGTAGCAGAGTCACAGTTATCTGCCCACACGCCACTCTGGATACAGGAAAACAGGAAGTGTGTGTCGTTCTTTTGCATGTGGACTTGCTTCAAACCGAGTTGTGCCCTGATGGAGTGATTTATTGTTATCATTATTAATATTATTATATGTAGTTGCTAAACTCTGATAATGTTTTAGTTCCCATTCGCCCTTGATTGTGATCTGAATATTTCCTGAATTGCATCATAAAAACTCTTCACTCTGAGTTCTCACCCGTCCTGAAAATGGACGTGATTTTTACCCTCTAACTCGTTTTCTCTCTCCTCTCTCACCTCTCTCCTCCTTTCTGTCCTTCTCTCTCTCCTGTTTTCTCTCTCGTCTCCTCTGTCGTCTCTCTCCTCCTCTCTCTCCTCTCTTCTTCCTCTTTTCCTTCTCTCTCTCTTCTCTCTCTCCTTCCCTCTTCTTTCTCTCTCTCGCTCGTTTTCCTGTTACCCATCCAGAGTCTGATCACAGCTCATGACCAGTTTAAGGCCACACTGCCGGAGGCCGACAAGGAGCGCATGGCCACCATGGGCATCCAGAACGAGATCCTGAAGATCGCCCAGACCTACGGCATCAAGCTGTCTGGGGTCAACCCGTACACCAACCTCACCCCTCAGGACATCAGCAACAAGTGGGACGCTGTAAGTCCAATCCCACACACCCAGAACCATCAGGACAAATGGAAATGCAGCCAGACTGGAATAGACACCCGTAGCAGGTTTACCTCCCTGGACTGGTAGTTTTCCCAGAACCCCACATCATCTGCCAGTTGACTTGGTGTGACGGGGAAATGCCAACGTATCGAACTCTGCATTTGGTCATTAGGCTAATTATGAAGACATTGATAGACGGGTCAGGAATAGGACAGCACATTTAGTGTCAAGTGTCCCCTCATACAGTAAGCCACAAGTGCTCCTGGGGAATTAAAATAACTCCACATAGGAGGCTCTCTTTCAGTGTGGCTTTAGTTTTCCTACGTGTATGACCGTCTTTTCTGCCGCCTCGACAACAAAAAAATTAATAAATAGGAAGTGTTACGTTTCTTACATACGTAGAGAGGCACTCTCTGGGTCAGGTTCTTGTTGAGAATAGAAATGAAAGTTGATTCAACACCTGACGCAGCGTTTCCAGAATGGAGCTTTTCCCCAGCTCTTCTTTATATAGACAGTGTGTGTGTGTGTGTGTGTGTGTGTGTGTGTGTGTGTGTGTGTGTGTGTGTGTGTATGTATACCATGTAATCTCTAAAATTAAGATAAACAGGTACAGTAATTTGAAAAATAGACACGTGTCTTAATTTAATAGAACCTGGCCCACCTGTACTACCAGTACTATATGAGAGGTTTATTTACTAACACACAGTCACAATGAGCCATTCATACCTTTTAAACGAGTCGGTCAGAGGGTCACGAGACCTGAGGTTTCTGAAATGACATGACATTCCCCTCCCTAGTCCATGTAATTCATTAAAGACTTCTCATTCACTTTCTCACCCGTCATGCCTCTCTGCTGCCACCTGCAGGTGAAGCACCTTGTGCCCCTCAGAGACCAAATGCTCCAGGAGGAGGTGGCCAGACAGCAGGCCAACGAGAGGCTGAGACGCCAGTTTGCTGCCCAGGCCAACATCATTGGACCCTGGATCCAAACCAAGATGGAGGTACAGTGCGGCTGTCACAGTAAACCAGGCCATCAGCAGTCACAGATGGACATGGAAACTGCTCACATGCTAACGTCAGTATGCGACGTGGATACCACACGCTCCAAGCACTCGCGTTAAGGACTGAAGTCAGTATGGTGGAGTTTAAACTGGTGATGCTGGTGCATCGACATACTGACACCTTAGTTTCACAACATATGTACACCATAATGACAGATACTAACACAAAGTGTGAAGGACCAGCCACGCAGGGCTGTGACTTAACTGTCGTTATGTAATTAATGTTACATAGTTACTTTTTAGGACTCTACTTGTCTTCTTTCTCACTCATTCCATTCTTTCTCTGTCGCTCTTTTTCTTTCTCTTTCTTACTTTCGCTCTCTCTTTATTTCTGCCTCTCTTTCTTTTTCTTTCTCTCTTTCTTGTTGCGCTGCAGGAGATTGGCCATGTGTCGGTGGACATCGCCGGCTCTCTGGAGGAACAGATGAACAACCTGAAACAGTACGAGCAGAACATCATCAACTACAAATCCAACATCGACAAGCTGGAGGGAGACCACCAGCTCAGCCAGGAGTCGCTCATCTTCGACAACAAGCACACCAACTACACCATGGAGGTAGTCTCCATTTTTGACCCGCATCCCTGTCGGTTTCCACACATAAGTCGCTGCTCTTCCTGGGGTCCACACATTGACTAGAAATGACCATTAGCCAGCACAACACGCTTTAAGGCACTGAATGAAACAACTCAATTAAGACCTGAAATAAATATTATTATTTAAAGAAAAGTGGAGTAAATACAAAATGATAAGTAAAAAAATAGCAATGATATCTCAAAAGCAGAAATAAGATGTCCAGCAAAAAGAGCAACAACTAAAGCTATACTATGGAGGTATGGAGAAGAGATCTGTGTGTCTGAAAGTCAGTTTTAATCAGGATGTCCTCATCATGGAGGACTCCATGCAAACCAGGTTAAGGTGTCAGAGAAACCCCCCCGGATGTCTTGTGTAAACGCTCAGACGTCATGTGGGTTCAGCACACGGCTAGTAAGACTGGGAGCACTGGGATGGCAGCTCATTACATCAGGTGTTTGTTAAAGGACCTTGTAGGTCTGATTCATACCGGCTGCCTTCCCAGTCACTTCCACCAGCTGGTCTGTGGAAGCTGATTTGGGCTTTACGTGTTTTTGTCTCTTCTGTATTGAAGAGTGACACCGGTGGAGGTTCTCAGCATTGAGTCTGTGTGACATCACACATGGCTCTTCCAGGAGACTGCATGTTGCCCCCTAGTGGCGTTACTATAGACATACAGAAACACTCACTACTCTGTCACTAATGGACACACAGGACTCTAACGTCTCTTACTGGACCTCAATCTGTTCTCTCTTTCTCTCTCTGCAGCATATCCGTGTGGGTTGGGAACAGCTGCTCACCACTATCGCCAGAACCATCAACGAGGTGGAGAACCAGATTCTGACCCGCGATGCCAAGGGCATCAGCCAGGAGCAGCTCAACGAGTTCAGAGCCTCCTTCAACCACTTCGACAGGGTGAGCTGGGTGCACAGTGACCACCACTGTGTGTGTGTGATACCCGTCTTACTCTTGGCTGTGTGATGTAGATCTATTTACTATCAGATTTCCACGCAGGGAGGAAGGAATCACCTAATGTGATGACATATGTGACCTCTTCTTCTTTTTTTGGCCGTGGATGTCTGTCTGATGTGTATGTGTCGTAACATTTGAAATTGAGCTAATATGTGGCCAAGAATCATGTTTCTGTCTCGAAGTTCGGATTGGCTTTAAGACCAAGACTGAATCTGAACATTTTCCTCACCTCGGTAACTGAAACACGATCACACCAGCTCAACTATGATTATTATTACTACTACTACTTCTATAATAATAAAAATAACTATTCCATATGCCTTTCATATGTTAATATACAATTTAATGTGCTTTACATCAGAATGAGGCAGTCAAATTGAACATGGTACAACAAGATGCAATTAAAGACGGTCTAGAAATGCTTTGGATGACAGAATTATGAATAATTTTAGTAACTTGAAAGACATTAAGAAAGAAGTAAGAGAATGAATAAACCATGATCAAGTAAAAGGAGGTTTGAATTAAAATATATTTTTCTTTAGTTAGTTAATGTTGCTGAATGGGATTCTCATGGTGTGGTTTGCTTTGCAGAAGAGAAACGGCATGATGGATCCTGACGACTTCCGCGCCTGCCTCATCTCCATGGGTTACGATCTGGTAAGATGAACACCCAGGCCGCAGCTGCCTTCCTGCCACATGCCGAATGACATGGGGATTATCAAGCATAATCCAGACCCAGATTAAATTATATCCTGACTTTGATACAGCAGGTGGTTTTAATTTTGCTCACTCGGTGGACTCGATTAAGGTTTTGAGGACCAAGTCATTTTCACTGTTTTGTTGTTTACATCGATCATTGTTGTATCAGTTAAAGGGTGCCTTATTCCTGTTTGAGTCATCAACAATTTATCTCATAATAGCCTTTCTATTTAAATCACAAATGTCAGCAACATCATTTGCATATTGAAGTCTGATATTTTTATCAGTATTTTGTAAAATATTACTTAGACACTTGCATGTTGCACATTATGTGTGTATATATATATTTGGTAGTCTCAACTTGTTTTTACATATGTAGTAGTTTAATTTGGTTAAAGTTTACATCTTAATCTAAAGTCTACTTTACTTGTTTTACCTGCTGCTACAACGACCATATTTCCCATGGAGATTAAAAGTGTTAATTTAAATATTGGGACCATAAAGCTCTCCACTGTTGAACCAGTTCAAGCCACTTTGTCCCCCTCTGTCCTACTGTTCAATAGGGTGAGGTGGAGTTTGCTCGCATCATGACCCTGGTGGATGCCAACAACACGGGCGTGGTCACCTTCCAGGCTTTCATCGACTTCATGACCCGCGAGACCGCTGAGACCGACACCGCCGAACAGGTCATGGCCTCCTTCAAGATCCTGGCCTCCGACAAGGTAATCGATACGACACTATCCCAATGCTGCTGTAGGGTTTTACCATCGACCAGTACCGCCACTCATATTCAGACAGGAATGTAGACTTCTGTCAGTTCTGGACCAACCCGCCGTTTTGTTTTTTACTTTTGAATTTTGACTTTAGCAGAAAATAAAATAAAGGAACACAAGATGACATTGCTAACTTTGCTGTTGATCTGCACAACTGCTAGACATTTGTTAGTGGTGTTTTACAAGGCATTTTTAAGTGTTACTAATTATTTCATTACAGTTAATAACTATTTCCATTATGAATCAGTAAAACGATGTTATTGTGCATTAACGAAGACATTTTAGGTTGCCAGGTCAATAGCTCACATTTTATCAATTCGAAAGCTTCCCAGTCGACATTCTCTCAGGAACCATGTGATTAGACTAAGAAAACTGAACCACTAATCACTAGCTAACTGTGACCCTAAACTGAACCGCAAGCTAACTTTAACTCTAAAATGAACTGCTAGCTAAATTCAGCCATAACTGTAACCACTGCAACAGAAGTTGCCACCATTGCTCCATGGAAATCGACTCTTGGGTGCGTATGCATTGCAGAACATTTTCAAGTGGTGTTATTGTTGTGCTGCTGGCTAAGACTGAATTGACCATCCTCGCCTGTCACGTGGGCTCCAAACCTGGCAACCCAAAAATCTTAATTAATGCACAATTTCACATTACTGACTTATAACGAGTTAACAGTACACAGTTTATAAGTTTGACTTTAAAGTGTGCCTTTTTGTAAAGTGGTACCACGAGTAGAAACACAGTGATAACATAATAAAATCCCCCCCGTCTCCCCCCCAGGCCTACATCACGGTGGAGGAGCTCCGTCGGGAGCTGCCCCCAGAGCAGGCAGAGTATTGCATCAGCCGCATGACCCGGTACGTGGGTGCCGAAGGGCCCGCTGGAGCCCTGGACTACATCTCCTTCTCCAGCGCCCTCTATGGAGAGAGCGACTTGTAAACAAAGACCCCCCCCCCTCCTCCCCCGTCATCCTTTGGTCCTGGCCTGCTGTCTCTCTCCATTGTGGAGAGAGGGATTTAAACACCCCTCCCATGTACCCGCTCCCCTCTTTAAGCTTATTTCTCTTTAAAAATCTTATTTTCTTCCCTCTTACCTTTACACACCCCCCCCCCAACACGCTGCCCAGAGAGGGCAAGGGCGGTGGGCTTTGCTCAGACCTCCAAGAGAGCCTGTTTGGGACTGGGGGGCTCTGCCTTCATTTCCACTATATTTCCTTAAAAAAAATGTAAAAAACAAAAAAAAGATCAGGAATGTACCCAGCGTGAGCACGCCGCGGGGGCCTGTCAGACATATCAAACAGAACGTGGTGATGAGGTAGACGAAGAAAGAAAAGCCAGTCATAAAACCGTGAGTCATTTTGAGCAAAGCCTCCCGCTCCTCTTCCTCTCTGCCCATGATTATTTTTGTTTTTGTAGAAGGGCAATTAAAGGAAAAGACGATGGGAATAAAAGAGTTTGTTGGTTGGTTGTGTATTTGTGCAGATGCCTGCATGCCGTGTTTCATGTGTAGTTACGCCGTCTCTGTGAGTCAGTGGATATTTTAAAAACCCCCCCCCCTCCCCCCCAACAAGTCCTCAAACTCTTTAACATCGCAAACGAATCGCCGCCACTTCCGCCGACGGAGGAAGGAATCCTCAAAGGACTTGAACCACAGCAGAAACCCCGGCGCTGTGCCGGTCTTCTCTCTGAGCCGTGTCGGTTACGTTACCGTTAGTCTTTAAATTACTCTGGAAGGGTCGGCAAATACCCGGTGGGGGAATGAGAGGCACCCGCTCAAGATTGGAGCAGATGTAGTGAGGGTGGCGTCATGGTGAAGTAGAGTACGATGAGAGAAACCACGGCTGGTTACAAACGAATTCAGAAGGACAGACTGGTAATGGCCAGATAGAGAGACCCCCCCTCCCACACCTCCCCTCTTTCTCGGCTCCTGAAAGGAAGGATGGGGGCTGCGCTACCACACACGTCAACCCACGGAGGTGACTTGTGTCGTGGAGGCCAGAGAAAAGTGTGGAGCGGTAGAAGTCGACAGGGCGTCAGAGAAGTGAATGATAAAATAGGATAAGCGGTGCTGTACTGGATGTGGGACTGCCGCGGGCCTGTGACAGTAAGCAGGTCAGGTTCTGGTCCCATTAGAAAAGACGGGTCGGCCATGTGACGCGATAATGGCAGCGTGGCGTCGACTTGTCGCCGTGCGTGGTGACGACGATTCCCTCATCGCATTTGTGATCCATTCAGCTCCTCCTCCTCCTCCCCAAGTCCTTCTGTCTATCATCGCCGATGTCACACATGCTCACTTTCACAACTTCAAAGTTTAAAAAAAAACAAACCGCACCTTGGAATAAAAAAGGAAGTTCTATTACTACATCAGTTGTTTGTGCTTTTTATTGACAGTTTTCATCTGCAGGAACAAGTCCGCTACTTATGAAATGACTGCATCATACCATGGAAATTAAACCTGTAACCTCAGCAGTACTAGTACTACAGTATTGGTACTACAGTACCGTGCAGTCTACTGACTGAGCTACACACAACCACAAGAGCTTCCAGGTGTAAGAATCTAATCACCAGTACTGAGGTTCAGGTTCAAATCATGGTCTTGTCTGGTTGGGCCAAATGTCACACTAGACAAGTCGTGTTGGGGAAGGGGGTGTAGAGCTGGTGGGGAGGGATGTCATAAGGGTGCTGTTGTAGGGGTGTAGAGCTGGTGGGGAGGGATGTCATAAGGGTGCTGTTGTAGGAGTAAAGGGGGTGTAAAGCTGGTGGGGAAGGATGTCATAGGAGGTGTAGAGCTGGTGGAGAGGGATGTCATAAGGGTGCTGGTGTAGGGGTGTAGAGCTGGTGGGGAGGGATGTCATAAGGGTGCTGGTGTAGGGGTGTAGAGCTGGTGGGGAGGGATGTCATAAGGGTGCTTGTGTAGGGGGTGTAGAGCTGGTGGGGAGGGATGTCATAAGGGTGCTTTTGTAGGGGTGTAGAGCTGGTGGGGAAGGATGTCATAGGAGGTGTAGAGCTGGTGGAGAGGGATGTCATAAGGGTGCTGGTGTAGGGGTGTAGAGCTGGTGGGGAGGGATGTCATAAGGGTGCTTTTGTAGGGGTGTAGAGCTGGTGGGGAGGGATGTCATAAGGGTGCTGGTGTAGGGGGTGTAAAGCTGATGGGGAGGGATGTCATAAGGGTGCTGTTGTAGGAGGTGTAGAGCTGGTGGAGAGGGATGTCATAAGGGTGCTTGTGTAGGGGGTGTAGAGCTGGTGGGGAGGGATGTCATAAGGGTGCTGTTGTAGGGGTAAAGGGGGTGTAAAGCTGGTGGGGAGGGATGTCGTAGGAGGTGTAGAGCTGGTGGAGAGGGATGTCATAAGGGTGCTTGTGTAGGGGGTGTAGAGCTGGTGGGGAGGGATGTCATAAGGGTGCTGTTGTAGGAGTAAAGGGGGTGTAGAGCTGGTGGGGAGGGATGTCATAAGGGTGCTGTTGTAGGGGGTGTAGAGCTGGTGGGGAGGGATGTCATAAGGGTGCTGTTGTAGGAGTAAAGGGGGTATAAAGCTGGTGGGGAGGGATGTCGTAGGAGGTGTAGAGCTGGTGGAGAGGGATGTCATAAGGGTGCTGTTGTCGGGGTGTAGGGGGTGTAGAGCTGGTGGGGAGGGATGTCATAAGGGTGCTGTTGTCGGGGGTACAAATTACAATGTAATAGGAGCAAAGAGAATGACTAATATGAAAGTTGTGCCCTAAAAGGTCGTAGGGTGTATGGTGTGGTGGGGGTACCTGCGGGGCAGAGTTGAAGACGGTGGTAGAGCCGTGTGTTACAAGGTGGACAGTGTGATGGTAAGGGCAGTCGGGTTTTGCAGGGGGCACAATTGGCCCCTGGGAAGGGCGTGTGTGTCATTACAGGTGATGGGGGAAGTCCAGCCCCTTTTCTTCAGCGTGCCGTCTCCAGAAGTCCTTGTCTCCTTCCTGTGTCAGATACCTGCAGCCCAGCCGGAGCTCAAACTCCCGCAGATCGCACCACAACTGGAAGTCCTGAGGGAGGGGAGGGGGGGGGGGAGATTAGTTAATACATCTTCAAAACTGCCACTATGTCTGTATGAACAAACTATTATTGACATAGAAATGTTAGTTTAAAATTTTTCCCCCTTTTTCCTCCAATTTTTCTTGGCCAGTTACCCCACTCTTCCGAACCGTCCTGGTCTCTGCTCCACCCCCCACCTGATCCGGGGAGGGCTGCAGACTACAACATGCCTCCTCCGACACGTGGAGTCACCAGCCGCTTCTTCTCACCTGACAGTGAGGAGTTTCACCAGGGGGATGTAACAAGTGGGAGGATCACGCCATTCCCCCCAGTTCCCCCTCCCCCCGAACAGGCGCCCCGACCGACAAAGAGGAGGCGCTAGTGCAGCGACCATGACACATACCCACATCTGGTTTCCCACCCGCAGACACGGCCAATTGTGTCTGTAGGGGACGCCCGACCAAGCCGGAGGTAACATGGGGACTCAAACCGGCGATCCCCGTGTTGGTAGGCAACGGAATAGACCGCCACGCCACCCGGACACCCCACACTTAGATTTTTAAACTCTTGTTAAGTGAAATATGAAAGTGTTTTCAGGTAAACTATAGAGTAAGCATCAGTAAAACGAGGGTACAAATTAAAAAGAAGTAACGAGCGGAACAGGGGAACATTTGAATGTGGCGTCTAACCTGCAGCCAGGCGTGTCCGAGAGCTTTTCCTACACTGAACCGGCGTCTGACCGACACCTGAAGAAGATTCCGGATCAAACTCACCGCTGGAGGATGGAGGGATGAAAAACAGAAAGAAGAGACAGTTTAGCTGAGATTTCAACTTACCAGGACTGAGTAACTCACCAATACCTGCACAAAAACAGCAAGTTTGTTTTAACGGCTGATAAAAACAACACAACTCTGCTCGCCAGCACATAACTCATGTAGACATAAAGATGAACGCACACTTAGTTGTTGTCAAATCAACTTCCCCCTCTGAAAACGTTACCTGTCCCACCAAAATCAAAACACTATGTTGTTAACCAAGTGTTACTGCACTAGCCAGCAGTCATCCATTCATCCTTTATCCATCCATCCATTATCCAAGCCACTTATCCTAATTAGGGTGGCGGGATGCTGGAGCCTATCCCAGCAGTCACTGGGCGGCAGGCGGGGAGACGCCCTGGACAGGCTGCCAGGCCATCACAGGGCGCACGCACACACACACACACACACACACACACACACACACACACACACACACACCTAGGGACAATGTAGTACGGCTGATCCACCTGACCTACATGTGTTTGGACTGTGGGAGGAAACCGGAGCCCGTGGAGGAAACCCACACAGACACGGGGAGAACATGCAAACTCCACACAGAGGACAACCCTCAAGGTTGGACTACCCCGGGGCTCGAACCCAGGACCTTCTCGCTGTGAGGCGACCGTGCTAACCACTGCGCCACCGTGCCGCCTCAGTGTTACCCAGTTACTGATACATTACCAGAGTAACAGCTTCACGTGTTCAGAATACAGACATGAGGCATTTGTATTCAGCCCACCTCACACCACATGACAGGTACTTCATACATGTTGAGAAGAAAACTTCTCCACTAATCAACGTTGGCGTTACGGGCAGGACGGTGCCTTCAGGTTTCAGTAGTGGGCGAGCGTGGAAACACAAAGCAAAATGAAGAAACTGAGTTTACAGTTTGTGTCTCACACATCTGTCATATGATTAATGTACATGGCTCCAGCATCCCGCAACCCCAGTTGCGATAAGGGGCTTGGATAATGGATGGATGGATCTGCTGGTACTTGATGGAGTCCAAGAGACCATGTGACCCAGCAAGTTGTCCAGGGCCTCTGGAAGAAAAACAGCCCCAACGACCCACCACCATGCTTCACAGTGGGTATTGGGTACGGTCCTGCATGGCTACCTTTCTGTCTATGCCAAACCCAAAACTATTTTGATTTCATCTGACCCTAGAATCTGGTCCCACTGAGAGTTCCTGTAACATTTGGCCCTAGAACCCGGTCCCACTGAGAGTTCCTGTAACATTTGGCCCTAGAACCCGGTCCCACTGAGAGTTCCTGTAATGTTTGGCCCTAGAACCCAGTCCCACTGAGAGTTCCTGTAACGTTTGGCCCTAGAACCTGGTCCCACTGAGAGTTCCTGTAACGTTTGACCCTAGAACCCAGTCCCACTGAGAGTTCCTGTAACGTTTGGCCCTAGAACCCGGTCCCACTGAGAGTTCCTGTAACGTTTGGCCCTAGAACCCGGTCCCACTGAGTTCCTGTAACGTTTGACCCTAGAACCCGGTCCCACTGAGAGTTCCTGTAAAGTTTGGCCCTAGAACCCGGTCCCACTGAGAGTTCCTTTAACGTTTGGCCCTAGAACCCGGTCCCACTGAGAGTTCCTTTAACGTTTGGCCCTAGAACCCGGTCCCACTGAGAGTTCCTGTAACGTTTGGCCCTAGAACCTGATCCCACTGAGAGTTCCTGTAATGTTTGGCCCTAGAAACCGGTCCCGCTGAGAGTTCCTGTAACGTTTGGCCCTAGAACCCAGTCCCACTGAGTTCCTGTAACGTTTGGCCCTAGAACCTGGTCCCACTGAGAGTTCCTGTAAGGTTTGACCCTAGAACCCGGTCCCACTGAGAGTTCCTGTAACGTTTGACCCTAAAACCTGATCCCACTGAGAGTTCCTGTAACGTTTGGCCCTAGAAACCGGTCCCACTGAGAGTTCCTGTAACGTTTGGCCCTAGAACCCGGTCCCACTGAGTTCCTGTAACGTTTGGCCCTAGAACCTGGTCCCACTGAGAGTTCCTGTAAGGTTTGACCCTAGAACCCGGTCCCACTGAGAGTTCCTGTAACGTTTGACCCTAGAACCTGGTCCCACTGAGAGTTCCTGTAACGTTTGACCCTAGAACCTGGTCCCACTGAGAGTTCCTGTAACGTTTGACAAACTGGAGGGGCTCGAGTCTGTAGTTTGATAAAAGCGAAGGCTTTTTTCTGGCAACCCTCCCAAACACCTTGTGGTCATGTAGGTGGCATCCGATTGTAGTTTTGGAGACTTTCTGACCCAACGACCAACGTCTGCTATTCTCCAACTGTGATCCTTGGAGATTCTTTGGCCACTCGAACCCTCCTCCTCCTCCTCTTCACTGTGCTTGGGATCAAGTTTGACACACATGCTCTTCAAGGCAGAGCTTAACATCTCTGGGTTGTTTAAACGTCTTTATTGTCCCGATAGTTTAAATGGCCATTTAGCTATTTTCTTATGGCCATTTCCTGATTTGTTCAGCTCAAGAACTTTTGTCATTTATTCATTAAACCTTTATTTAGACTAATTTATTTAGATTATGTAGATTTTATGTATTTATTTATTATTTAGACTCATTCATTAAACCTGTATTTAGACTCGGGAGTATACGGAGATAGAGACCTTATTTACAACACAGCTGTGCAAAAAACCCACAAACAAGACATCCTAGGCACCGACAAACACAGATAAGATACGGAGATAAAAAAGTGATAGTAAAACTAGAAGTAATAAAAAAACCAAATTAGTAAAATAACGTATTAAAACCTTAAAAAAGTAAACCAATTTAAAATTCACTGCAAATGAAGTCAGCTAAAAACAAGAGCGGTTGGAAAAGCGGGGAATCACACAGCCGACTTCGGAGAGCTTAGAGACGGGGATTGAACAGACGTCTCTGGTGATGTGATCGGTCACTGTGAATGCTGAACATGACCTTTGACTGGCTTGTCTGGCTTAATCTCTGACACAGTTCAACACCGGTACTTTTCCTGGGCTCTCTGGGAGACGTTAACTTGATGGCCCCAGAAAAACGGTCCTTCTCTCAGGCAACTGCCCGTCTTCAGCTATGTCAGTGATCGAACCAAACAGCTAATCAAAGGTCACGGTCAGTGTCCGGGTAGCGTGGCGGTCTATTCCGTTGCCTACCAACACGGGGATCGCTGGTTCAAATCCCCGTGTTACCTCCGGCTTGGTCATGTGTCCTTACAGACACAATTTGGCCGTGACTGCAGGTGGGAAGCCGGATGTGGGTGTGTGTCCTGGTCGCTGCACTAGCGCCTCCTCTGGTCGATCGGGATGCCTGTTCAGGGGGGAGGGGGAACATAGTGTGATCCTCCCACGTGCTACATCCCCCTGGTGAAACTCCTCACTGTCAGGTGAAAAGAAGTGGCTGGTGACTCCACATGTATGAGAGGAGGCATGTGGTAGTCTGCAGCCCTCCCCAGATCAGCAGAGGGGGTGGAGCAGAGACCGGGATGGCTCGGAAGAGTGGGGTGATTGGCTGAGTACAATTGGGGAGGAAAAAAGGGGGGAGGGGGGTCATGTTCAGCATTCAAAGTGGCCAATCGAAGGAGCGGAGACATCAGTCACTGCCTAACACATCCCCGCCTCCAAAGCTTCCAAAGTCAACTTGACGAGCGAGCGTTGAGCAGATGCGAGTGCCAAGGGAGGGTGGAGGGTCAAGCTCGCACTCACCACAGCTCTGTGCTGCCGGGGCCGCATTCCCGCACGTGGAGCAAAGATGCTCCCTTGCTGGGACGGAGTCAAAACAGTGATGTCAAGTTGGGAAAATATTGTCAACTCATTTTTTTGTAAGCAGCATCTTTCCCATCCTTCCAACTGCTCCGCTTTTCGGCGTCGATATCAGAAAGACTTGAATTTACACCTGCTGGGGGCAGGAGCTCATTTTAGGTGATATCTTAACCCATCCATCCATTATGCGAACTGCTCATCCTGCTCTCAGGGTGGCGGGGACGCTGGAGCCTATCCCAGCAGTCACTGGGCGGCAGGCGGGGAGACACCCTGGACAGGCCATCAGGCCCTGTGATGGATCGGATGGCCTGGCGGCTGACTTCCATGGTGCAGCCGGTTTACATTAAGTAGAATAAGTCGTCTCTCATATTCAGCCTAAACCGCGTTTGAACTTACAGCCGATGCAACAGACAGCGGCGTCCGTTACCTTCCTTCCTTCCGTCCTTACCTTGCAGCGAGATGGCGGCCCAGTATTGCCGTGGATACATGAAGGTAGCGTTGGTGATCTGCTGGGTGATGTCCTCGTCCTCATTGAAGGGGAAGGTGCCGCTCAGGCTGACGTACATGATGACCCCCACCGACCACATGTCCAGCGAGCGGTTGTAGCCGCTACTGTTGATGACCTCGGGGGCCAGGTACGCCGGTGTGCCCACCACCGAGCAACGGAACGACTTCTCGCCGATGATGCGAGCAAAGCCGAAGTCGCACAGCTTCACCTGTGAGAGGGGTGTGGTTTTAAAAGGCTGCGTTTTACAATAATTACACAATAGCGTTGCTAGCAGGCTAACGAATCCTGGCCATTAAACACCATCACGCTTTGCCTCGGCGTCTTTCTGTAGACGTTCAATCGCTGCACCTTGCAAATTTTCGACAGCTGTTCTTCTCGCTGTTCTTTTTTTTTTGACATCTTGTTTTTCTTTTTTCCGTGACTTCTCCCCTCTGTGGTTGCAGATGAGCATTGGCGTCTGCTCAGGGTAACAGGATGTTATGTAGTGCATCACGAGCATTTCCTGCCTTACAAAATGCACACAATATTTATCCCACCAACAGCAATCTGAAGACAGGTGGGTCTCGAACATGTATTTTATGACGGTCAGTACAAGGCAGGTTCTGGAGAAAAGTTGTTTTGTTGCTCAAACCAGTCAGTTCAGCTGGAAGCTGAGGCTGTAGGACTGTTTCATGAAACAGAAACCAGAAAGCTCAGCAGGCTGTCAGCGTAGTAACGCTACTGGGGAAACACCAGGACCATCAAGCTCTCCAGGTCCCGTCCATCATGGGAGCCGCTCAGGACTGAAGTCAGGGAGCATTCTGAGTCCACCCAGCTTATGAATAATAAGAAACGTGCTCATACGGGTAGTATGATACAAGACGTTTCTGAAGAAACTTGGGAGTTTTATGCCTGGCTCTGTTTAACAGTTTTCATTATCTTTTTATTTATTTTGTTGTGTTACGTTTCCCCCACATCTTGATAACTCATTGATTGTAGTGTCGTACTGAGAATGGACTCACACTTGATTATCCTTACTTTACAGCGAGGCCTTCATATGCTCTGTTTCTGTCTCGGTGTTTGTTACTGTCACACTCGTTTCTTCAATAAAGAGACAGTGGGGAAAAAACTGGCATCTCCTGTCAGCGTACAGACCAGTACACCAGAAACCAGTACACCAGATCAGAACAGGCAAGAGCGAAGACTCAAGTGAGTCACGGCACCTGGACAGCCTGATTACAACATTAACGACAGTAAAAGTGAACAATTTACCAGAAAACTTGTCACATGGAGTTTTAAAGCTGCAATGAGGAGTTTTGGATTTTTGTTGAATTTGCGCCCCCTGTGGACAAAAGCGGCGGTGTTTCACAGAGGAACGACTTCAGCTCGCCCACACGTGGTCTCTCGTCACCGGGATTCTATTCAGCTTCTGGGAACTGGTGCATGTTTGTTTTTTTGCAGTGAGTTTTGGAAAAACAGCCATTAGTGAAACATACAGCCACGAGCTTGTGTCTCGCTGGCTGTGGCCATTTATCCCAAAACAACATTTTCAGATTTCATGGGGGAATCCGACCTTGACACAAGCATTTGGACTCATTACAGCCAACAGCAACACCTCATCTGCTGGCTGATGGGCTCACCTGATTATGTCAGTCAACATAACATTTAAGACTGCTAAATGAAAAACTCCTTGTTGCAGCTTTAAATACCTTGCTAATATGAATATCTTCTGCAGCATTTTGAGAAACCCCCCCAGCAGAGATTCTGACCTGAGGGAAGGGGTCTGGCGAGACCAGCAGGACGTTTTCTGGTTTCAGGTCACAGTGGGCGATGTGTTTGAAATGCAGATACCGCAAAGCCTCAAGGATCTAACACCCAACACACAGGGGAAGAGGACAAGTCATGCTGAAGGTCTTAAAACAACACATTTTTTTTATTGGGGGCGTCTGGGTAGCGTAGCAGTATTTTCTGTTGCCTACCAACACGGGGATCGGCGGTTCGAATCCCCATGTTACCTTTGGCTTGGTCGGGCGTCCCTACAGACACAATTGGCTGTGTCTGCAGGTGGGAAGCCTGGTGTGGGTATGTGTGCTGACTGCCGCACTAGCGCCTCCTCTGGTCGGTTGGGGCACCTGTTCGGGGGTGGGGGGGGGGATATAGCATGATCCTCCCACGTGCTACGTCCCCCTGGTGAAACTCCTCACTGTCGGGTGAAAAGAAGCGGCTGGCGACTCCACATGTATCGGAGGAGGCATGTGGTAGTCTGCAGCCCTCCCCGCATCGGTAGAGGGGGTGGAGCAGCGACCGGGACGGCTCGGAAGTTGGGGGTAATTGGCTGGACACAATTGAGGAGAAAAAGGGAGAACCCCCCCCCCCCCCCCCCAAAAAAAACATTTTTTTTAAAAAACCTTCATCTAGGAGGACTAGTGCAATCTCACATAACATGCAACACAGCAGCACTGCTGGAGGTCTCTGACCGGAAGCTAAGCTCATAAATGTTAAAGCTGCGTGGAGGAAGTATGCAGGAGCTTTCACTCTCCGCTACTAAAACCTCTGTGTAAACATGGAGGTCATGTCTGGACGGCCTGGCTCAAGAACATCTACATGATGACCAGGGAAAGAGGGGGAACGAGAGTTTAGATAGACGTAAGCCGTCCTCCTGAAGGGACTTTGAGCCAGGCACTCTCTGGCCTTCCTTTGTTCAATAAAAACACGCGTCCCACCAGCAATGGATCATAACGTCAAAAATAAAAATAATCCGCAAAACAAACCAACGTGAATTATGTGGACACTCATCATGGCGAACGAGCTTCAAGTCAAAGACACCAAACAGGCTACACAAGGTCCAAGGTCATCTCGTTTTATCAATAAGCTGAATAAAGCCAGATGACCCTTGACCTTGTGTGGCCTGTACAGTATCTATATAGTGTACAAAAAAAGCTACAATTATTTGTAGCATTTTTGTGTTGTATGTGTCGTATTTTGTTTATATGCATGTCCTTCTGATTTGTTTAATGTGCAAAGAAAAGAACACTTTCAAAGAATGATTACCAGCCCTGGTTGGACAATAAAGTTCAATTCAATTCTATAGAGTAGTAGTAGTAGTAGCAACAACAAGTCTGACATGACAGGTCAGCATTCACCTGCATGACCAGGAAGCGTGTGTTGCGCTCCGGCAGTCGACCTTTCTCATTGGACAGAATCAACTCCAGCATGTCTCCATGGAGCTTCTCCATGACGACAAAGATGTGCTGCACCGTCTCAAACATGGCCTCCACCAGAACCACACCAGGGTGTGACAGATTCTGCCAAACACATGAACACAAGACATAAAATACACATGCACACGTGCATACATAATCACAACAACAGGGGGCGTCCGGGTAGCCTAGCGGTCTATTCCGTTGCCTACCAACACGGGGGTCGCTGGTTCGAATCCCCGTGTTACCTCCGGCTTGGTCGGGCGTCCCTACAGACACAATTGGCCGTGTCTGCGACTGGGAAGCCGGATGTGGGTATGTGTCCTGGTGGCTGCACTAGCGCCTCCTCTGGTCAGTCTGGGTGCCTGTCCGGGGGGGAGGGGGGATAGTGTGATCCTCCCACATGCTACATCCCCCTGGTGAAACTCCTCAATGTCAGGTGAAAAGAAGTGGCTGGTGACTCCACATGTATGGAGGAGGCATGTGGTAGTCTGCAGCCCTCCCCAGATCAGCAGAGGGGGTGGAGCAGCGACCGGAACGGCTTGGAAGAGTGGGGTAATTGGACAGGTACAATTGAGGAGAAAAAGGGGGGGGGGCAATCCAAAATAAATAGATAAAAAACACGACATATTATCAAAACACACGACTGGGTTCCTACCATGACAAACTCAGCGCTGTGTAGCTGCACGAGGAAACATCAGGTGGTCTCTCTTACCTGCAGGATTGCGACTTCGTTCCTCAGCTGCGTCTCCTGCTTGCTGGGGAAACGGGTTTTGTCTATTACTTTGATGGCCGTGGGCCGTCCAGACTGTCTGTGAGTACCTGAAGAGTCACCAAGAACCCAGTGAAAGTACTACGATAAGAAAGAGACACTCAGTGAAAGTACTACGATATGAAGGAGCCATTCGGTGGTAGCTTGCAGTTAGCAGTACTGCAGTAAGCTAGTACTTAGCAGTTAGCAGTACTGCAGTAAGCCAACGGTACTCTCTGAACCCGTGTGGCGAGCCAGATGGATTTATTAAGGCTACGGCAACAGGACAAATCAGACTGGATCAGGTTAAAAGTCAAATGTACTAAGAAAATAGCTTATTGTATTAACTTTCAAATGCCCCCCCTCCCCCTAATTGTACTTGGTCAATTACCCCCACTCTTCCAAGCCGTCCCGGTCGCTGCTCCACCCCCTCTGCCGATCCGGGGAGGGCTGCAGACTACCACATGCCTCCTCCCATACATGTGGAGTCACCAGCCACTTCTTCTCACCTGACAGTGAGGAGTTTTACCAGGGGGACGTAGCGCGTGGGAGGATCACGCTATTCCCCCCAGTTCCCCCTCCCCCTGAACAGGTGCCCCGCCTAACCGGAGGAGGCGCTAGTGCAGCGACCAGGACACACACCCACATCTGTCTTCCCACCCGCAGACACGGCCAATTGTGTCTGTAGGGACGCCCGATCAAAACGGAGGTAACACGGGGACTCAAACCAGCGATCCCCGTGACGGAATAGACTGCTACGCTACCCAGACGCCAAACTTTCAAATGCTTTTTGTCTTTTTATTTTTGGTAACAGTCATTCTCTTGTCCTTTCTGGTACACAAAACAACAAACATTCTAAATCCATCGGAAAATACTGAGTTTAGTAAAACAGTAATGTGGTTGCAGTCAGCCTGTCGCACCTCTGTAGACCACTCCAAACTGTCCAGACCCCAGCACCTCATCTGTAAAGATCTGGTACATCAAGCTGACGTCCTGAAATATATATCAACACATTAATATTATCCACACTAGTTCACTACAACACATCACTTGATCCACTATGAAACATGGTGTGCATGATGCATAACATGGATCACAAACCCTTTGTGTGTGTAAGGTCATATTTAAGATAATACTTACAGCCTCCTCTGCACGGTGAAGACCTTCATCTGTAAAAAGGAAACAGATCGATTCGTTAACAAACCTTAGCTAAAGTTAACGGAGGTTAACTGTAGTCACTAAGTCCTAAATGGGTCCGGTTAGGGCACATCGTTTGGTCTAGACGGGGCGATCTGGTAAGTCCTGTCAGGAAGAGGTTAAACTTCGATTAAGAAAAGGAAGAAGACACTAGATACAATACTAAGACATGTATTAAGACAGTTGTTAATAAATTTAGGCCGTGTGTTATAAGAGCTTATAAGTGCTCTATTAGCAGCTACTCTTCATAAGGCATTATGAATTATGGGCCCCTGGTTGTCAGGTCCTGTAAAGTGAACCTGAGCATCACCTCGGTCCTCTGTGGGCCAGTTGCTGTGTAAAGGCATTAAAGCCCGCCTGATGGCGTCCTCCCACGCCGGCCCGTCCTCGCCGGCAGAGACACAGTAGATGACCGCGGTGGTCAAAATCTCAAACGAATGAGCCGCACCGCCCGGTAAGACCGGAACGGTGAGCACCCTGGGGCTTCGTACCTGCAGGACCTCGGATATCGGGATCTCCTGGAAAGATGGGAGAAGCAAACGGGGACGAAGACGGGACAAACGTAAATGAAAGAGTGAATTTTCTAGTTAATTCCATTTCAGTTTTGTAGAGCCTGACATTAAAAATCTCCTTTCAGAGACCTGACAATAAGAGCTGCATCACGACACCCATGAAAACTGACAGATGGGCAGAAATGTATGATATATAACATTAAATATAACATTGTATAATAATGGGAAATGATACTGAATGACTGAAGTCGTCCTTTGAAAAATTGGGATGAGGCTGAAAGTTTTTTCTACAACCAATCAATGATTTTGATGTGTCACTATGAAGATTTTAGACCTGTTGGCTTTTCTGTTTGCTGTTTAGTTTGACGTGTGGAAATAATTGTTGCGTTGTGTTGTAGTGTTGTTATTCCATGTTAAGTACACTGAGACAGCCACGAAACCGGAGTCAAATTCCATGTTTGTACAAACTTACATGGCCAACATTATTCTGATAATTCACATCAAACCAAGATATTAGCTGCATGATCCACTTATGGCCACCAGGTGGCAATAACACTGAAGCGATAAGTACTAGCTGGATTTTTCTTTTTTTTTTCTTTTTTACATAATTAAGCCCATTTAAATGATAACAAAACTGAATTTTAACTAGAAATAAAACTGACTTCTAGTTTAACCATTTACATATACATATATATAATGTACTATATATGTTGATAATTTATCGTACAAAAATTTTACCCTATTTCAAAACACATTCATCTTGTAGTTTAACCCTTTATACTTGTACCTTGTAGTACTTGGTGCTGCTCTCATTCTGGTACAGCATGATGCTCCTCTGGTCCAGAATCCAGTAATGACGTTTTCTCTGGGACAAAAAGCAGGAAAGATGGTGGAAATGTTTAAATGTAGAAAAGGAAAAAATGTGGACATTAGTGAGAACCATTTCCCACGTAGATAACAGGGGTTTAAGGACACGGCGTTCGGTTAAATTTTGTGGATTATGTGAATACTGTAGAGGAGAGATCCAATTTCTGCAGATTTTTTTTTCTTATTTGAGAAGTTTTTAGTTTTGCATTTTGCTCTCTACAAAAGATGCCGATGATTTCTTTTCTCCCCTACCTACTAAACTATAGTCACTTTAATAAGTTATTGTTAGATTTTGTGAGATACTGTACCATATAATATGTGTCAAAGAGGGTTGAATCTTTTCATATGGATACAACGTTTATTGACAGATATGTTTCATCCCTCAACTACGTGACATTTTCAGCCAGACTGAAGATTATTGAGCATGCATCAATGGATGCCTTTTGTGTGATGCATTGCATTCTGACATGTTACCAAGTCACATTTCTTGGTTTTGCAAATTTACAGATTGGGTACATGAGACCAATTCTGACTTCTAAGATTGAGGTTTGGGACGGATAAGAGATTGTGCTCAAGAAATGGCTTTCTAAAGTACAAGGAAATGGGTTATACCTGGTGAGCACATGACAATTTGTATTCTAATGTCCTCTGTGTGTGTGTGTGTGTGTGTGTGTGTTCCTACCAGTGTGTCAGTGTTGGTGTGATGTAGTAGCCATCCCTCTCTCAGGACACCGCTCTGTTTCCTCTTGGTGTGACGGACAGACTGGACAACTCTCATCAGAGGGATGTAGCTACTGAAACATGGGCTGAGAGAGAGAGAGGGGGGGGGGAGGCTGATTAATAGAGAATCAGGAAATGATCAAGACTAAACGTCAGGTCACCATTTACCAGACCGCTTTACAGAGCTCACTGACCAACGAGCAATGTGTTGCGGAGGTCCATTTCGGCCTCTAGGTGGCAGTCTGGCCCACCACTCAGTCTTCTCAATGTACTCTTTTTAAAAGCCACCTTTTTTTTAACTGCATTTGTGTTGGGTTGACTCAAACTAGTCATTGTGTATGTGTTGGCATTTCCGAAACAATATAACGCCAAATGTCACCCTTCACACAAAAAACCTCCAAGAGTCCCTGACTGGCTGGTACAGGTCACCATTTCTGAGCATATACTGCCTTCATTTGGTTAAGCAGCCCACAATCAACGCAACTGACCTCTTATTGAATACACGTGTTGTGTTAAAGGTTTCTACTGAGTTCATACACAGTAGTTTTCAACCACTTTTGCTTAATTTCCACAGCCAAAAGGAGCCAATTTTTAGAGCTCCCACTGAAGAGGTGCGTTTTAACACGTGACGTACAAGTCAGTCTATATTGTAACGTTGTGGAGTTAGAAAACAACGAGACAGGAGACGTGAGAGTAGACGTAGTCGAGGTAGTTTACTAGCTCCAACTTAGCATGTCATACATCTGACGACACTGAACTGACTGAACCGGAAGCGGAAGTGCATTATCTGACCCCTCGCCTCTTCCCTTAAAGGTACACCGTCCTCTTAGGTGAATGTCTCTCGATATATAGATGTGGCTCACCACAACGTGCACAAATAAGTAGACAGGCTAACGAGTCGGACCCTTTAGTCGACTGGTTAACGTTGTCGCCCGTGGTGCGGGAGCCACGGGTTCGCGTCCCGGCTGTGACGGAACGGTCCGGTCCGGCCGGGCTGCCCCCCCCGAATTCGCTACAATATTAAAAACACCGTATAGGAGCCCCTCTACTCTCAACAACTTGCAAATCATAGTTTGTATTTGTCCATTTGAAGGCGGATTGTTGAAACAGTACTTAGCCGTATACCGTCGACAAGCTAGCTAGCTAGCTAGTGTAACCGGTTATTTTGTTGCCCGGTGCGGAATTCGATACGAGGTGTACTGCACCACAAGGTGACATCGCTAACCGCTCGGCTAAAGGGGTCAGACCCGTTAGCTAGGGACTCACGTGTCTCATTAGTAGTTTACAGTCGTCACCCTCCCCGGAAGCGCGCCCTCGCGCTTTGTTCTTCCCGCGCTCCGAAGAGACTTCTGAGGATCTGCACACTTCCGGATCCCACCGCCGCCACCAATGTAACCGGTTATTTTGTTGCCCGGTGCGGGATTCGATACGAGGTGTACTGCACCACAAGGCGACGTCGCTAACCGCTCGGCTAAAGGGTCAGACCCGTTAGCTAGGGGGCTAACGTGTCTCATTAGTAGTTTACACTAGCTAGCTAGCTAAAGAAAGCTCGTGGTGGCACGTTAGCACACTGCCGCAAACTGTTGCGCACACCGAAAATTTAAAACATCGCCACCCAACTTTTTTTTTAAATCAACTAATAAATCTCTCACTTGCAGCAGTTTACTCAAACAAAACACAAGTTAATCAAACGTTTCGCTCCATAAACCTCGTGTCCAGATGAACCGCTTCAGCTTTCTTTGATTGGCTCACCTGGGTCGTGGAGCGCGCACGAAGAGACGCTGCGCAGGCGCCAACAGATCATCCGCTACGGATCATCCGTTGCATTTCCACAACCTTTCCCGGGGCGGGAACTCGCGTGTTTCCAAACGTAGCCACATTTCCAGGCTTGTCGCTGCACGATTCATCTCGTCGCAATCGCGACGGCCAACCTGTGCGATTATACAACCGCAAAAAGGCTACGTCTGTTTGTGTGCGTGGCCACGCCCATAATTAAGAGATGACCAATCGGTCTCTGTCTAGGCAGTGAAGCGCGCGCAGTCTACGGTCACATGACTATCACATGACTGCGGCGTGCAGACCAGAAAGAAGGACAAAGGGAATCCGACGACGGCGAGCAGGTTGCCTAACGGAGCCGTATTAGGGGCATGGTGAGAAAGGAAAGAAAATTAGGGGGCAGTTACGAGTTCCCTCGCAATACGTTCTCACCCTGTCCCTAATACGGCTCGTAGGAAACGCTGATGGCAACAACAACACGACAAAACAACAAAAACAAAAAATGCGATGTTACGGGTTTTAAATGGCACGTTACTGCCATCTGTTGGAATTTAGGCGGTACTGCGTTGCCGACTGTTTATCGCCGCAGGGGCGTTGTTGCCCCGGATGTTGTTGTTGTGCCCCGGAAGTTGTTGTGTTCCGAACTGTGTTGTGGGACTACTTCATTGTTCGCATTAATACAGTGGCCCATAAATGCTACGTTGCCGCTAGAGGGCGTTCAGTGTAGTGACAGCGCATCTGATTGTAGTGTATCCATGTACCAGTCGTTTCTCTATTAAACCAGTAAACCTATATCTTGCCTCCTCGTGATACTGCAACCTACAATACACGAACCAGATTAAAAAGAGTACTTTTGTAAACTACTAATAAGACACGTTAGCCCCTAGCTAGCCCTTTAGCCGAGCGGTTAGTGATGTCGCCTTGTGGTGCAGTACACCCCGTATCGAATCCCTACCGGGCAAGAAAATAACCGGTTACATTTGTATACGTATAAATGTATTATATCGCAAATGGCGATATTGTCCACAATAATCACAATGTGACTCTTTTTTTTTCATCAAATCGTGCAGCACCAGTTTGAACCCTGTTTGTAACAACGTCTTCCTCCTCTGACCAGTGGCGCCCCCAAGGGGTGGCCACGGCCACCCTGATACTATCCCTGGCCCCCCCGCTGGCCCCCCCAGCCACGAGTCGCATATGCAGAATATGCTTCTGATTATGCAGAATATGCTTCTATCTGATATTTTACATTAGGTGCTGTTCATTTAAACCAATAATGTATATTTTTCTTAACTCTCATATTGACAGTTTTCCACAGTATACTACAACAGCATCACAGAATTCCTGAAATTCAGTCGTGGCTTTTGGTTTTGGAGTGCCACCCCAAGATTTTCAGTGGCCCCATTTGGCCCCCCCCCCTATGAAACATGTCTGGGGGCGCCACTGCCTCTGACCTGATGTCCGGCTGCTGGTGTGAAGCGTGTGTGGACGCCGTCACTGGTTCCTCAGAGAACACGCCGGCCTCGCTGCCGTCCAGTGACGTCATAGGGCTGACTTCTGACCTGCTGACCTCATCTCTGTTACTGTCACTGTGACTGCTCACGGAATCTATAAAAAAAATAATAAACAGATAAAATTATAACAATGATGAGGATAAAATAAATGTTATACTGAAACACAGCCATGAACCGTCTTCATCCTCACAGGCGCAGGTTCGAACTCCTACTGGAGTTCCTGGAAGTTTATAATGATGAAGTTTGTGACGGTAAGATGGTGCACCACGTTTAACGCTGTCACTGGTTTTATTATTTTAATGACAGGCTATCATATTAACCTATTAACCTATTAATTATTTTAATGACAGGCCATCATATTAACCTATTAACATATTAATTATTTTAATGACAGGCTATCATATTTACCTATTAACATAATTATTTTAATGACATGCTATCATATTAACATATTAACATATTAATTATTTTAATGACAGGCTATCATATTAACATTTTAAAAGTAAACTTTTGATTTCACAGTTACAATAATCATCAGTTTTCTTCAAATGAAAGCTTCTTTTAATGCAAACCGCCTTCTATCCTCTAGTTTGCCTGCCTTTCACTCGACCGGTTTATTAGGTCAAGTCAAACTTATTTATATAGTCATATAATATCACACATCACAAGGTTGCCTCAGTGGGCTAATTTTACTGATGTTATTTTTACATCCATTTTTTGTAATATTTTACGTTCATCTTGTATGCTGTTGCTCTTCATGACTGATTTTGAAGCACTTTTAAAATGCCTTTTTGATCCCTTTTCTGTTTGTGCTCAGTTTGTCTTTTTGTAATGTAAAACACTTTAAATTGCATTTTATGTATGAAAAGCATGATATAAAGTTTATTTTTAAGGGTGCAAGCTATAAAGGGGCTATAAACCCCTATTGTAATTGTTGGTTTTGTTATTACTATTATTATAATTATTGTTGTTATTTTTACTATTACCATTAATATTATTATTGAGCCTTCTGCCTCTAACTGCTTTTTATGTGCTTTGGCATGATGAGAGCTCACAACAAATAAAAATAAACTGATTAAGACTAATTAATAAAATGCAAACGAACCTCAAGGGACGCTACAACGAGGGCAGCATTTCTCAAATTCAATTGGCTTGTGTACAGTATAGTTGTGAAACTCAACACAGTTGTGTATTTCATCCTGCTGAACAATTTCACGTCCAGAATCCTTAAAATTTGTATTTTCTGTCATTTTGGATTTTTTGGAAGAGTTTTTTTGAAAAAGACATGAAGAGGGTGGAAGTCTTCCACAATGGATGCCTCTGACCTAGCTCGAAAATCACAAAGGAAATCAGTCGCACACAGACATCTGAGGTGGCTGGCACATGTGCTCAGGATGGAACAGGACCAAAGACCCTGGTGTTGCCTTGTGATGGACTCCACCTGGAAGAAGAAAACCTGGAAGGCCCAAAGCCACCTGGTGCCGGACGGTGACTGAAGAGCTGGCCAAGATGAACCCGACGTGGGGAGAGACACAACATGCTGCCAAGGACCAAGTGCAGTGGAGAAAGCTCATCGTAGCCTTATGTCCCATCAGGGATGAAGAGGAGTAAGTACGCAAATTCATACTAAAAGCAACCGCCCAACCCCGTATTTGAGTTATAAAACACATTTGACTCACCATTAACAGCTGCAGCTATTTATTTTCTAATCGCTAATATCATCAAATTAATAAAATCATAGATTAACAAGGACTTTAGAGCATAGTTCTTATGCTGATGTACTACAAACTTCTATATAGATCAGTTCTTGACTAAGTTTGCTGGAAGCAGCTTGACAATGTGGATCAGAGGAGAATAAGTCAGCCTCGACTCAGAGACTCATGGATGAGAGTATCAAAGTGTGTGTGTGTGTGTGGTTATTCAATGATTCATGAGCAGACAATTTATATAAAAGCAGAGGAAGCCTGAGCTCAGACTGAACTTGGTGTCCAGATCTTTTACTGGACCACAAGGACCGGCTCCTCACCTTCTGCACCAGTCCCTCTTCTCTCCCCCGGACAGTCTCTGGGGACAAACGGCTCGCAGCGCCGGTGACAGTTAAACCTGCAATCTAAAGACACGAAAAGAGGGCGGAAGGAAAGAGTGGGATGTGTTGTTAAAGATGGGAGAAGCAGTGGAAAAAAGTCAGGGTAACCCTTCACAACACAAACAGTTCATTATGACATGAGTGAGTAACTAACAAGTAAAACAGATGTACCTGAACTATGATGGGTGGGAGTAACTGAGTAATGTGAGTAAAACAGATACTTTTCTGTATCTCTAGTTTGCATTCTTGCCATCATAATAATGTACTGTTCTTCTACCATACATTTAGACAAGAAAATAAGACAATATCTGAATTTATCCTGAGAAAATACCATCGACAGACAATAAGTACATTTAAAAGCACAATTAGTCAATACCAAATTTATGAGGAAGTTTGGTGCCTCAGTTATAATCTGAAATTCTGCTCCATTTGTGTAATGAAGAATGAATAGAATGGAATGAATGAATGAATGGGGTGAATGAGTGAATGGTGTGAATGAATAAACAAGATGAATGAATAATAACTATATAGCACTTTTCAAAAACTGCTACAAAGTGAATGAATGAATGGTTTAAATGAATGAATGGTGTAAATTAATGTAAATGGCTTAAAGGAATGAATGATGGGGTGAATGAATGAATGAATGAATGAATAGAATGAATGAATGGGGTGAATGGGTGAATGATTTGGGTGACTGAATGATTGAATAAACAAAGTGAATGAATGAATGAATGAATTGTGTAAATCATTGAATGAATAGAATGAACAAATGAATGAATGAATAGGGTGACTGAATGTGGTGAATGAGTGAGTGGACCCTGACCATCGTCAGAGGAATCTCACCGGAGCATTGCAGGCCCTGTCTGAAGAGGCCTTTGAGCAGCCGGCGACAGTACTGGCAGACGGTGGGTTTGGTGTAGCTGTGGATGTGGAAGGTGTGGGGGACCGAGGCCTTGGCCCCGTCTCCTGGACCCACAGCCAGCCACACAGCAGGCTCGGCCCAGGACGGAGGTCTGGATCTGGGCTTGGACATGCTGATCTGTAGGGGTTAGGGTGGAGGTGCTGGGAGTTATCGGCTGTGCAGAGCATTGCTAAAAGTGTCTATGTGGCTTCGACTTTTTTGTTTTTTTGGTGTTTTCTATGACCGACAACAGGTTTACAGCCAATCAAAACCTGAGAATGTCAGCTTACCATTGGATTAAGATCAACATTTATTGTTTAACGTTTTAATGGAAAAATGTGTACTTCCCAAAATGTTGCTCCTAAACGTGGGACAGCATCTCATTATGCAGTACATGGGACAATTCTGTGCTGCACAGTGTAAAACATAAACGTGTTATTTAGCCACAGTGACTGTGTGATGATGTACCTCCTCCAGACTGCCCCCTGCTTGTGTGGAGAGGGAGTGCACTCTGGGCCTCCGGGGAGGAAACAGCGAGAGACTGGGTCCAAATGGACGATGAGTCCATCTGCAGTTGCTAGGCAGCTGGAGGGCACAGCGCTTATGGAAGTCCAGTCCACAACCTGGAGAGAGAGAGGGAGAGAGAGAGAGAGTGAGAGAGAGAGAGAGTGAGAGCATGAGAGAGAGAGAGAAGGAGATCGTCGGTTCGAATCCCCATGTTACCTCCGGCTTGGTCGGGCATCCCTACAGACACAATTGGCCGTGTCTGTGGGTGGGAAGCCAGATGTGGGTATGTGTCCTGGTCGCTGCACTAGCGCCTCCTCTGGTCAGTCAGGGCGCCTGTTCAGGGGGAGGGGGGGACCGGGGGGAATAGCGTGATCCTCCCACCCACTACATCCCCCTGGTGAAACTCCTCACTGTCAGGTGAAAAGAAGCAGCTGGCGACTCCACATGTATGGGAGGAGGCATGTGGTAGTCTGCAGCCCTCCCCGGATCGGCAGAGGGGGTGGAGCAGCAACCAGGACGGCTCGGAAGAGTGGGGTAATTGGCCGGATACAATTGGGAAGAAAAAGGGGGGAAAAGCCAAAAAAAGAAAAAAGATTTGTTTTTAGAAATTGAAAAGAAACCGGATTGGCCTAAAAATAAGACACCCCCCCCCTTTTTGCAACACTAGTTTTGGACCATAAGAAACACTGAATAAAACAAGGTAGGCCGATGTACTGCATTTGACATCAAATATACTACCACGTTTAAATAAGAATAAAACATGGTAACTCAATAAAAATACCATAAATCAATGAAGTACCAGAATCACATTTTAAATTGAATTATTTAAATAAAGAACAGTAGCTTGGCCTACTTTTTTTGGGGATTTTTCCCCCCTTTTTCCTCCCCAATTGTACTTGGCCAATTAGCCCACTCTTCCGAGCCGTCCCGGTCGCTGCTCCACCCCCTCTGCCGATCCGGGGAGGGCTGCAGACTACCACATGCCTCCTCTCATACATGTGGAGTCACCAGCCGCTTCTTTTCACCTGACAGTGAGGAGTTTCACCAGGGGGACGTAGCGGGTGGGAGGATCACGCTATTCCCCCCAGTCCCCCCCCCCCAAACAGGTACCCCGACCGACCAGAGGAGCCGCTGGACACATACCCACATCCGGCTTCCTACCCACAGACATAGCCAATTGTGTCTGTAGGGACGCCCGACCAAGCCGGAGGTAACATGGGGATTCGAACAGGCGATCCCCATGTTGGTAGGCAACAGAATAGACCGCTACGCTACGCTACCTGGACGCCTCAACCTGATCTACTTTTGAGAATTTTTGTTTTCTAGACAATAAAGGCATCTTCATCTGCTGCTGTGAATGAGTCATGCCACTTAAATATGTCGTCCACGAACACAAGACTGCAACACTTCCTCAAACGTCATCTGCCGAAAAACAAACATCATCTCATTCAGGCCAGGACAGGATACAGGAAGTGGTCATGCCTTCACATTTGAGGCCCTGGCGAACGAGACCCCACAGCATCTCTCCGCAGTGGTGGCAGAAGGTCGGGCTGCGGTACGACTGGACCACCAGCGAGTGGGGGCGGCTCTTCACCTCAGTCACGGTGGCTGATCCTGGGTCAGAACACAAACAACCGGCGGGGTTTTATTGGTCAAGTACAATCACATCACAAGGAATGTGAGCCGGTACGGTGCTCTGGGTTACACATTAGTATTTACACGTGTACACAATAGTGCAAGTGAAGTAAAAGGTAGAAGAACCATCAGGTTTGTGGACTCGGTCTCGTCTTGGGACTTCCCAGTATAATGACTCGGATATGACCAGTGGTGGCTGGCCAGTACAGGGCACAGGGGCGCCGCCCCCTTCAAACATCAAGAGATAAAAATCTACTTAAACATGTTCAATATAATGTAGTTGTATAATGCAAATAATGACGATAAAAGTGTTTTCAGTCTGTGAGCGCCTGTCAGCAGCATTAAATATTGGTTCAAATGGTGTTTGGTTGATTCCCGTCTGAATATATACACACTTCTTGGGTGAGGGGCGCCGGCCAAATGATACCTTATGTAAGCCCTCAAACTTGTGGCGAGCAGGTGACCTGAGGCTGCTGTCTGATTGGTTTCTTCAGATTTTCCAGGGGGCGCAGTTCTGTGCGCAGTTCTAGGCAATGGAATACACCACTATGCTACCTGGATGCCCATAAGTCTCGCTTTATTTAAACAGGCAAACATTTATTTGCAGTGCTACCATTAATTCACCTGTTCCCATCATTATATTTGGGGGCAGCTCAGCAGCAGGCTGTCAGGTTATGTACAGAGGTGAACCTGTCATGTTGTTTATGGTCAAATTCATTAAGCTTGAGTCCTACCAGGCCTTCACTAACCCAGACATCACTTCCAGACAGGTGGCTGCTGGAGGGAAACTCATAGCAGTCTGTGTGTCCCTGCAGCAGACACTCGAGATTTGGAAATCTGGATGGGTTTTGGTATGAAAAGACTCTTTGTAAATGGTCGTTCAGTGTTTTCCACCATCATCCCATCGGACCATGAGGAGTGTCAGGGGCTGACCTCTGACCTGAGACAATGACCTCGATGAGGTCTCCATCCTGCAGGATGTCCTGATCTGTCAGGCGCTGCAGCAGCTGTTCTGATGCAGGATGATGTCTGAAGAGCAAAATCTTCTCCCCAACACCCACCACACTGCAGTCTGGAGCCTGCAGAGAGAGAGAGAGAGAGACACACACACAAACACAAACACACACACACACAGGCAGGCAGACAGACAGGCACACACACACACACACAGACAGAGACACAGACAGACAGACTGCAGTCTTTAGACAGTCAACCTTGAAGCATCAGTAGAAGATAAAGCAGAGAGGAGGAAGGTCGATGGCCATGACGTGTGTATAATACAGAGAAAACCCATCCTGTACAGATTCATCAGATTATGTCATCACTCTGACTGGTTCTGACAACCTTCCACTTATTACTGATGTGGGTCTACACTTTTACATACAGGAGACCAGATAGAGACTCTAACACGAGTCTCTACCCGGTCTTACCCACACCACTTCATTCTCAACTTCTAAACCACGAGGCTGTCCTGTCTGTACTGCTAGCACGTGAGAAAAGATGGAGGAAAAGACAAACGTGAATTTTCAATTTCCAAACCCTCCAATCGGGGAACAAGGCTGTGACCTGCTACGTAGTCCAGCTGTGTGTCTCCGGTAGGACGCTGCAGCATCGGTGACACGGGCCTCATAGAGGGCAGGGGTGAGAGAGGGGACGACTAGCGTCAGAGAGGAGTCAGGAGAAACCAGCGTGAGAAGAAAACCC
The DNA here is from genome assembly GCF_029633865.1 of Lampris incognitus. Taxonomy (NCBI): domain Eukaryota; kingdom Metazoa; phylum Chordata; class Actinopteri; order Lampriformes; family Lampridae; genus Lampris; species Lampris incognitus. Next base: position 5,630,795 of record NC_079230.1, on the reverse strand, counting down.
AGAACGAATCCAAAACCACAAACGAAGAGACAAAACCAACGCAGCACAAATGTTCGATACAGAAGACCTGGCCTCTGTCGAGTCGCATAGCAACAGGAGCATTACATTTCCCTCTCTCTGATGCAGGGGCGGATCTACAGGGTGGCAACAGGGGTGGCAGCTGCCACCTCTGGGACACAGTCTTGCCACCCCATTTATAAATCAGATAATATGTTTTTAAAGTATATTTTATGTACATGCATGGTGAAGGTCAATGAGACCCGCACCAAACTCATCTCAAACAGAAGTCGCCGATTTAGAATCCCCCCTCCCCCTCACAGGCGCGGGTCTACAGGGTGGCAAAGGGCTGGCAGCTGCCACCTCTGGGACACAGTCTTGCCACCCCAGGAAAAAAATCTCTAGATCCGCCACTGCTCTGATGACCTCCCTGAATTACGCAACGCCGCATTTGAGTCACCGGTCTGCTGTCCGTCCGCAGAAGACGCAGACCTGGTCTGATGAAGATGGGAGACAGACGCGCTGACTTTTGGATAACCTCTTTACAGCTGATCTGAATTCGGCCGGATGTGTGCCGCTTCACACACAGACAGTCATTCACCGACCCATACACGGGGCCATCTTTCTAACCAGCACGTCACGTCACGTCACACAGCCACAGACACGCCGACGGACCCAGCGAGCGCAAACACTAGAACGACCAAGGCCGCCATTTTGAGGGTTTTGGATTTTCAAATTTAATAACTTAGCGGGAGGGGGGAAAGATACAGACCTGTTGCTCCCCGAATTCTCCTAAAATTGCATATATTTGCATTTAAAACGAGTTTTAGATCAACTGCACAAAAAGTTATACGATCTACCTAAAACGTCTATGACAGGTCAAAATGACCGTCCCGTAATTTGCGCGTCATCGCGTGCGTCGTGTCACTATTTATGACGCGTGTTGTTACGTCATTTCCTTCGCGACGTTCGTTGCTTCGTCCTGGAAACACACTAGCGCCCCCCCCCCCAGTGGAGAGAAATAGTCTAAGCTTGATTTCTGTTTATTGCCAACATGTCTGGTTACAGACGCAGCATGACTACCGCCGACGCGTTGCAGTATTTACAGGCGTTGGACAGCGGCCATTTTAAATTGTTTGGA